>NW_024871174.1:0-186527 GCF_019054845.1 Dipodomys spectabilis | reverse complement strand
CAATCAACTAAGTAATTTGAGAATAAACACTGAACATCAAAAAAAAGGAAGTAAAGAAGTCCATACACGATCTAAAACAAAGCTTCAACAAAGAATTTGAAGCCATCAAAGCTGACCAATTAGAAGGAAAAGAGATAAAAAAAAACAAAGTAGAAACTCTTGACAGCAGGTTAGACCATGCAGAAGATCGAATCTCAGGGATTGAAGTCAGCCAAGATATTATAGATAACGAACATACAACCATCCAAGACAAGTCCAAGAAATATGATAGATCTATCCAACACTTGGAAGACACCATCAGAAGGCCTAATCTAAGGGTAATGGGGGTAGAGGAGCACCGAGAAACAGAAGTTAATGGTCCTAGGAAATTTGTTTAACAGGATCCTAGCAGATAACTTCCCAAACATGTAAAAATATAGGCCTATTCATATACAAGAAGCTTTTAGAACCCCAAATAGACCAGAGCAGAATAGGACATCCCACAGTCACATTATAATCCACACAGGATCAACTCAGACCAAGGAAAAGATCCTTAAATTTATAAAGGAGAAAAGATTAATCAGCTACAAAGGGAAAACAATAAGAATCACCTCAGATTTCTCAGCAGAGACAATCAGAGCAAGAAGAGCCTGAAATGATGTATGCCATGCCCTAAAAACAAACAACTATCAACCAAGAATACTGTATCCAGCTAAACTCTCCTTCATAACTGAAGGCCAAATAAAAACCTAACATAGCAAAGAAAAATTGAAACAAAACATCTCCACCAAACCAGCCTTACAAAAGGTTCTTAAAGATGTCCTACACATAGAAAACCAACAAGACCACAATAAAAGCCAAGAAAGTGCACCCAAACTGAGAATCCAAGAACCATAGGAAGAACCCAGTTTTCGCAGCCCCCAAGAAGGTGGATAACATGCTAGGAATTCCCAAATACCTCTCAGTCCTATCTCTTAATGTTAACGGACTTAACATTAAAAAAAAAGATCCTTCTATCTGCTGCCTTCAGGAGTCATATCTAGCCCGTAAAAAAAAAAAAAACACACATTTTCAATGTTAAAGGCTGGAACAAAATCTACCAAGCAAACGGCCCCTATCAACAGGCGGCAGTTGCAATCCTAATATCAGATAAAATAGACTTCTAATTAAAATTCTTGACAAGAGATAAAAAAAGGTCGCTACATACTAATTAAGGGATCTCTCCTTCAGGAGGTTATTATAATTCTAAATATCCATTCGGCAAACAATGGAGCACACAAATTTATCCAAGAAACACTACTTTCCCTCAAATCCCATAGAGATCCAAAGACATTAATTGTTGGGGATGTTAACACAACACTCTCCCCATTAGATAGATCAACTCGGCAAAAACTCAACAGAGAAACCGCAGATCAAAACAGCTGCATAGATCAACTAGATTTAACAGACATCTACCTAACATTTGACCCAGCAGCATCAGAATACACGTTTTTCTCAGCAGCACATGGAACGTTTTCTAAAATAGACCACATTTTAGGCCACAAAGCAAATTTTTCTAAATTCAGAAACATTGAAGTTATACCTTGCATTCCCTCTGACCACAAGGGAATAAAATTAGAACTCAACTCCGAAAGCCACCAAAGAAAGTCGATAACATATGGAGGCTGAACAACACACTGCTGAATCACGAGTGGTTCATGGAAGAGATTAGAAAGGAAATTCAAATGTTCATGCTATTCAACAAAAATGAACACAAAAATTACCAGCTCCTCTGGGACACAGCAAAGGCAGTACTCAGAGGCAAGTTTATAGCTCTGAGCTCCTATATCAACAAATTGGAGAGATCTGAAACCAACAATTTAATGACAAATCTAATCCGCCTTGAAAAAGAGCAACAAGATAAACCCCAATCCATTTGATGGAAAGAAATAATTAAAATTAAATCAGAATTAAATGAATTAGAATCCAATAAAACTATAGAAAGAATCAACAAAACAAAGAGTTGGTTCTTCGAAAAAATTAACAAAATTGACAGACCCTTAGCAAATCTTATCAGAAAAAGAAGAGAATAGACCCAAATAAATAAACTCAGAGATGAGAATGGAAACATCACCACGGAAACAAACAAGATTCAAAACATTATAAGGGAATACTTCTCAAAACTTTATGCTAATAAGTTTGACACCATGACAGAAGTGGATCGTTTCCTAACAAATATTGACATGCCAAAACTAAACCAAGATGAGGTAAACCATCTTAACAGGCCCATATCAACCATGGAAATAGAAAGAGCAATAAGAGACCTCCCAGCTAAGAAAAGTCCAGGACCAGATGGTTTTACAGCAGAATTTTACAAGGCCTTCAAAGATGAGCTTCCACCGATACTCCTCCAACACTTCAATGAAATTGAAAGAGAAAGCTCACTACCGAACACATTCTATGAAGCCATCATCACACTCATCCCAAAACCAGGCAGGACTCATCAAACAAAGAGATCTATAGACCCATTTCTTTGATGAACATTGATGCAAAACTTCTCAACAAAATTTCAGCCAAACTCCTTCAATAATTCATCCAAAATATCATACACCACGATCAAACAGGATTCATTTCAGGGATGCAAAGTTGGTCCAATATATGCAAATCAATTAATATTATTCATCACATCAACAGGAACAAGGATAAGAACCACATCATTATCTCAATAGACGCAGAAAAAGCATTCAACAAGATCCAACACCCCTTTATGATGAAGGTTTTGGGAAAATTAGGAATCCATGGAACATTCCTCAATACAATGAATGCTGTATATGACAAACATACAGCCAGCATTATACCTAATTGTGAAAAACTAAAGCCATTTCCTCTTAACTTAGGAACAAGACAAGGATGTCCATTCTCTCCACTTCTCTTCAATCTAGTATTAGAATGCCTAGCTACAGCAATAAGACAAGAGGCAGACATAAAGGGGATCCAAATAGGGAAATGAGAAATAAAATTCTCCCTCTTTGCAGAGGACATGATCTTTTATTTAAAGAATCCCATAGATTCCACTCCCAAATTACTCAAGCTGATTCAACACTTTGGCGAAATAGCAGGGTATAAAATTAACCCCCCAAAATCAATGGCTTTTCTGTATGCCAACAATGAGAAAAGTGTGGCTGAAATTAGGAAAGCAACTCCATTTGTAATAGCCCCACAAAAAAATAAAATACCTAGGAATTAACTTAACCAAAGAAGTGAAGGACCTCTATGATGAAAACTTTAAAAGCTTGAAAAAGGAAATCAAAACAGAACCTAGAAAGTGGTAAAAACTCCCTTGCTTCTGGATTGAAAATATTAACATCGTGAAAATGACAATACTTCCCAAGGTTATCTACAAATTCAATGGGCTACCTATCAAAATTCCAACCTAATTCTTCAAGGAAAAGAAGAGGCAATCAAAAATTCATATGGAACTATAAAAGACCCCGAATAGCAAAGAACACTCCTCAACGGAAAGAACACTGCTGGAGGAATATCAGTACCAAATTTCAAACTCTACCATAAAGCCATAGTAATCAATACAGCTTGGTATTGGCACAAGAACAGATCTCAGGACCAATGGAATAGAATTGAAAACCCAGAAATGAACCTACAGACCTATAGCCATATAATCTTCGATAAGGGAGCTAAAACAATAGAATGGGACAAAGTCAGCCTCTTCAGTAAATGATGCTGGCAAAATTGGTTAACAACTTGTGGAAAATTAAGCTAGATCCTTATATATCACCCTGCACCAGAATCAACTCCAAATGGATCAAAGACCTCGAAGTCAAAGCAGACACTCTGAAGACTTTACAGGATGGAATAAGAGAAACCCTAGGTCTCCTTGTCTCACGCCCAAATTTTCTGAATAAAGACCCGGAAACACAACAAATCAAAGAAAGATTGGACAAATGGGATTGCATGAAGTTGCAGAGCTTCTGCATGGCAAAGGACATAGCTAGCAAGATCAATAGAAAGCCTACGGATTGGGAGAAGATCTTCACTAGTCATACAACAGACAAGGGTCTCATATCTAAAATATACTTGGAACTCAAAAAATTAAATCCCCCAACACCAAATCATCAATAAATAAGTGGGCTAAAGACTTAAAGTGAAACTTCTCTGAAGAAGAAAGAAGGATGGCCAATAGACACATGAAGAATTGCTCAACCTCCCTAGCCATAAAATAAATGCAAATCAAAACAACATTGTGATACCACCTAACTCCAGTTAGAATGGCAAAAATCAAGAACTCTAACAACAACAGATGCTGGAGGGGATGTGGACAGAAGGGAACCTTACTTCATTGTTGGTTGGAGTGTAAACTTGTTCAACCACTTTGGAAAGCAGTATGGAGGTTCTTCAAAAGACTTCACATAGAGCTCCCCTATGACCCAGTAATCCCACTTTTGGGCATTTAACTATTGTTTACAAACAAGACCACACTAAAGCGACCAGCACAACTATGTTTATTGCAGCATTATTTACCATAGCTAATATCTTGAACCAACCCAGATGCTCCTCAGTAGATGAATGGATCAAGAAAATGTGGTATATATACCCAATGGAATTCTATGCCTCCATCAAAAAGAATGACATTGACCCATTTGGTAGGAAATAGAAAAACTTGGGAAAAATTATATTAAGTGAAGTAAGCCAAGCCCAAAGAAACATAGGTCCATGGTTTCCCTTATTTGCAATATCTATTTTATGTATGAGTCAAGCGGAAAAGGTCAGATACTGTGATGTTAGGAAAATGAACCCTTAGATATGTATTTTAATATTTTTTTCTTTCATGAATTTGTTTCTAACGCATATATAAGATTATTTCTTTGTTGCTTTGTATGTCCCTCCCCCACAGTATAACCCCTGCTTTCACTATATTTGATGTCAGTATAACTTGTGGATGAGATGGGGAAAAACAAGTCGTTTAAGGATACAGGTGGACCTGTTGCAACAATGAGAAGTACAAGTTTTCATGTCAAAAATGAGCTTTACAACGTTGGTGTGGGGGGGGGAGGATGGGTGAGGGGGAGGGGGAGGCTGGGAAGGGATGTGAAGGGTAAACAAAGGAGGAGGCTGCAATGCTTGATAAGAAATGTATGCATTATCCTGCCCATGTAATTGTAATCCTTCTGTAAAATATGTTCATAAAAAAATAAAATAAAAATAAAATGATAACAAATCACCTTATAGTTCAATTGTCGTGCACCATGTCTTTCAAAGTTTATTGATGTAAACTCTATCAAAATTTAAAATTTATTTGTTATTACTTGGGAATGAACTACTGGTGTAGCTGATTTACATGATACTCGCTCCAAACACAAGACAATTGTAAGGTAAGAAGTTCAATAATTAACAATAGTTAAAGGCCAATAAAAAGTCTGAATATCCTGATAAATGCACTATTAATATTCAACCCAAGAAAAACTTGAAAAATTCTAAAGTGTATGTTATGAAAATATGCAAGGATGAAAAATATGCCTGAACAATGCTCCAAAGGAACACATTAAACCAAAAGATAGTACTATAAGCCTATTAAAATGGCCCAAATCCAAAGCATTCAGTACAACAAATGGTGAAGGCCATGAATAGAAACTTACTCATTGCCAGTGAGAATGCAATTATATAAGTATGCTGGGAGTAAGGGTCATGATGACAAGGGTATATGGTGAAAATGTTTAGCTTTGTCAGAAATCATGTTCTTCACTGTTTACACAGAAATGCTAAAAATTCCTCTAAAACAAAATTAGAATGTGGGCGTTCTCAACAAGTTAATCCATAGTAGTCTAAACATGGAAAGAACCAAGATGCCCTTCAGTAACTAACTGAATGGATAAGCTGTGACCCATCAAGTGTAGTAATCTGTGATAAAATATAAATGAGTATTTAGCAATAGCCATGAAGGAAAGTTAAGCAATCACTAGTTAAAAGAAAACAATTGGAATATTACATATGTATGTACTATTTCTTAAATGTATGTACCCTTTCCAACTACATGGCATAAAAAGGCAAAACCATCAAGACAGTAGAAAAGTCAGTAGTTACCAAGGGCCAAGGGACAGAGTGGAGAAATGAGAAGGCAGGTAAAGAGAAATAGATTGATGCTATCATGGTAGATTCATGGTGATGTTCATTCCATGAATGTGAATAAATTTATACCAAGAGTAAATCCTGATGGAACCTGTGGGGGATACCAGTTGATAATGATGTGTCATTTGGAACAATGTACCACTCAGAAGATACTGATATTTTGGGAGGCCATGGATATTTACGGAGAGGTTATATAGGGAATCGCTGTATCTTCTACTCAATATTTTTTGCCATGAAGTATGAAACCAAAAAAAACTTATTTATAAAAAAATACAACTGCTCACACACAAACATTTGCATGCTTTAGTTCAAAATATGGTAATATGAAAGAATAAGTTTACAGCCACAACTCTTTTTAAAGCTAGTTTATCTCCAATTGTATGAATGTTTTATTACTGTTATTATAAATGCCCTTTAATATAGGCCTTCTTGTTTATTATCATGGATAGTTCTGAAGTGAAATGAAAAGCAACAGCACCTTGACAAGCTTACAGACTTTAAAATTATTCGAATGGGTGAATGAAATGAGTGCTGCAAAGCTTTATCGACATTGGTAGGTTGCTTTACTCTACAATGATATAAATAAGCCACTTCAAAAGCTACACCAAGTATATCATGTAAATTTCTGTCAGTTTTTGCAAGTGGACAACTTTTGGACCTTAGGCATAAATAAAATACATTGCCCTGCAAAACTTGAGCCAATGCTTTTACTAGCAACTTCACAGATTTCTAAAACTGCCTTCTGAGAGTTAGTAATCCTTAAGTGAGTGAGTGTGTGTGTGTGTGTGTGTGTGTGTGTGTGTGTGTTTGGACACACGTGACTGGATGCATGTGGGTGTGTGCAACTGCACGTGCGTGTTATTTCAAACTGTAAAAGTGCTTTTTATGAAAGTAGTAAGGGAACTTTTATTATGTGTTAGGTACTTCAACATCTCACTTAATCTTAAGAGGTCAGAATTGTCATCTTCTTATCTTCAATTTAAACATCAGCAAATTATGGTATGGATTCACATAACATTGAGCACTATGTGCGGGACACTGTTTCAATTATTTTCTTGTATATTGACATTTAATTTCTAATTTTACCAGTATTGGAAAGATGGGTATGTCCAATTACTCCATTTTGCAGATGAGAAAACTGAAGAACAAACAGATTATTGAAAGTAAGAGACACTGATTGGAGACACATGACATCTGGCTGGATTCTGTGACTTTAACCAAAAAAGCAGTTCAACGTAAAGAATAGCAAGTGTACACCCAGTATGGAATGTAATCATCCCAGGTGCTTTTCAATGGA
This sequence comes from Dipodomys spectabilis, assembly GCF_019054845.1. NCBI lineage: Eukaryota > Metazoa > Chordata > Mammalia > Rodentia > Heteromyidae > Dipodomys > Dipodomys spectabilis. Next base: position 179,131 of record NW_024871174.1, on the reverse strand, counting down.
CAAATGATTCAAGAAAATGTGGTATATATACACAATGAAACCTGTAAGTAAACACGGAATGATAGGCAAGTGGCAGATTCAAGGGAATACTTAAAGATTCAAAATGACTTAGAAAGGCAAAGTGATAGCCTAACAAAATAAACACCAAGAAACATAACTGCAAGAGGTAGGTGGGGCAGACCAGTAAACAAATGAAGAGTAGAAGGGGAGAATGAAATTGACTTCCATGTACATTTCAAACAACTAAGATAAGGAAGAACAACTAAGTAAATGTCAGGAGGGATGAGTGAGAATGCAGAAGAACAATGATCAAGATGAGTTGTATTTATAAATTGCTTGGTTAAATGGCAACTCATATGTTCAACTGGAGATGATAAAAAATAAATTACAGAGTTCAAGGATCACAATGAGTTGGAAATATACAACCTACCACTTCTGTTCAGCAGATATTTTGCTACACCTATATTTTTGATCCTTGAACTCTGTCATCGTTTTAGTCATTTTCTCATTTTAGTGAAAATTTGTATGTTACTGTTATTTCCCAACTGTCAGAGTATTAGGATAAAATCAGGGAGTAACAATAAAATATAGGGAATTAGGATAAACTGTTTCATCTAAGTTGAAATGACACATTATTTTTAGCTCCACCAAACAAGTATTTAATTCTGATTTGGATATTTACATTAAGCTCTTTTAAGATAACCTCTTGTCTCCTTGCACCATAATCCCCAGGGAAAGTTTGAAAATGTTTTCTTTGTTTCTCTGTTAAAGAAACAAATAACAAAGGAAAATGTGACATTACCATAGAAGTCTGAGTAAAAATTTTAATGTAAGTTGTGAGAGAATTTGAGTTATTATACAATAAAATACGTAAGACCTCACCACGAGGAGATCCAAAGATAGCACTGGTGACCAAGATGGCATCAGGAAAGTAGGGAAATGCCACAGCTCTCTCCAACTAAAACAAGAGTTCAAGTTCCAACTCTTAATTTCCCCAAGAGACTGACAAAAACAAAAAGACAAACACCCAGAGAAAAACAGGAGGCAGAAAAAAAGAAAGAGAGAATGTAAAGGAAGAATTTCAGAACTGAGAAGCACAAAGACTTCTCCCCCAATCTTTACTGGCTGCATGGCAACACACCAAGCTGTGGCCAGCCCAGCCCGGCGAGGGCTGCCAGAGTCCCCAGAGACACAAGGGACTGTCTGAAAAATCACCCTCGCAGAAGATGCCTGAGGTACCCGTGTTGGACCTGCTGATTGCAACGAACAGAGAAACCTCTGAGCTGGGAGCCTGCACAAAGATACTACTCCCACCCCTCACTCTCCGAACAAAGGGGCTCAATCCCAACAAAGCCACTCGGCCACACAGAAGTAATCCCAGAAATACACAGGTCACCCACAGAAGGCCAGATCAGAATACCTGGAAGGTATTAAAACTGATCCGGAGAGCACAAACAGAGACAAAACCCAACGCTCAGAACCTGCATGGAGACACCTCCCTCACCTCTCAGCCAGAGGCCTATACCAGGGAACCGACCCAAACAGCATCAACAGAGGCAGAAACAGAGGAGAAACACGCAGAGCCACCACCACCCAGCCAAGCCCACAAACATCTCAACTGAACTCTGATTGCATCGGCAACCAGAGACCTACAGCAAACAGAAACAACAATTATCTCCAGGGTGAGTACCCCAGAGGGGACAATGTATCCCTCACGGGAGAATACAGAAGGTGGGAACCCCTAGACCTTGACCCAGACCCATACCTCAACACCTGGACTACAGGACCCACTAAAACTGGGAACTGTTCAAGAGCTCTATCAGCCTGAGAAGCACATTCAGCCAACCAGGCTATATCAAGAGTGCCCATGGAATACTTTAAGTTATTTAGAAGGAGAGATTGGAGGAAGATGGTAGAAGAGAAGCTGGAGGCTAAAAAAGCTCTCACATAGAAACCAGTTTTAGTGTTCAAGTGAAGAGTAATAGGCTAAAGAATCACACCAAATGTGCCATCACAGTACAGAGAGTTTGGCCAGAGAGGTAAAATCCAGGCAAGGAGGCAGATCTGATCACATACCAGTAGCCCTAGCTGTGACGGCAGTGGTGGCTGCCTCAGCTGCCATGCCTATGGACAGTCTCCGGGACAAAGGCACCAGACACAGCAGGCGAGCAGATTCCACTCAACACCAGCAAGAACTGACAAGGATCAAATATCTTTATCCTGCTGATCACAGATGAAAGATGGCCCAGGAATCAAGATTCTTGTGAGTAGAATCCTGACATGCTCAGTCCTTCTCAGAGTGCAGAGGAGGGAAGGGCTCCACTCCCCCACCACTGGAGATCTCCATCTTTGATACTGACAAAGGCCCAGCTGAGCAGCTAGCTCCAATTCAGGCCTTGGAAGAAAACAAAAGAGTCATTTACCAGGTCACAGGAACCTGACCTGACCTGCCAGGCTCAGCTCCACCAAGGGGAAAGTCATCACACCCAGGCAGAGGAAGCTCTCCCAGCCACCAGGAGTGACTTTCTTACTTGGTAAACAGAGCCAGAGACTGCCCCTCCCTAGAGCAGCCTAGACAAATAATTAAAATTCACTAACTATAAACCCTGAGAATGACTCCAGGCTGGGTTCTGTGAGTATCTCAGGAGCTAGTCTCCCAGGAAAAAGCTACTGTTTCCTGAAAGACCTCAACCCTACCCAGAACCTAGACTCATCACAGCATCTCCAAAATAGAGGAAACTGCCATCTCCCTCTTTTGCGATACTCAAAGCAGATCTCCCTACTACTGAACTAGCCTGGAGGGAGCATCACATAATCCAAGCTAATGCAGAACATTTTTTTGCCTATTCGAACAAACTGACTTAAACCAATCAAGCAGCAGGAATACCAAACACCACAAACAGACGAGAGACTACAGTAAGAGACTGATTGTGGACACAGGAGACATACAAGATCTTCCCAACCTCACCCCTCCGAAAATAATCAAACAATTCTTTTTTGTACCATTTTTAAAATTTTTCTATTAAAAATTGTTTTCTATTAATCATTTTTTCTCTCATACTTTTTATTTTTGGTGTATATGTTTGTGTGCTTTTTAAAAAATCTCTTTGTATTTTTTGGTCCTTTTAAAAAATTCTTTTCATTTTTTTCTCTTTATTTTTTACATAGCTTAATTGCATTCTGCTCATCCCCAGATATGCAGTCGTCGTTGATTTTTAGAACTTATCCCCTCTTGTGTACATCCTCAATCTAGAAATTTATTACCCAATTCACAACCTCTTTGGCTTAACTTCTTAATATCAGTATTGTCTCTTTATACCTATATAATTTCCAACAATTAATTTTAAGAATTATTACTTTTCAGTTTTTCATATTGCCTTTCTATCTCCCTTCCTCTCATCCTACCATTTTCTTATCTCAATATCATTTCTTTAAACTTACATCATTTTAAGTGTTTCACTTTTTAAATTTAAATTTTGGTTTTCCAGTTTTTTTTTCTTTTTTTTCCAAACCTCTCTCCTATCATTCTGTACAATCAATTTCCCTCTCTGAGATTAAGACTTGGTTAAATTCACTCTTTTTACCTCTCCATAGCACTCTAATCCTATTTTTCCACACATTGCTCCCTAAACTTAATAATTTCTAATTTGCCATATTCTTCTTTGCTATTCTTAGCCCATTAATCCTTAGTTGTTAGATGTTAGATAGATTGTATCTGTTGAACTGGATTGGATCAGCAGCCATTTTGACTGTGCAACTATAGGACTCTGGTTGATGCTTACCTTGACATAGTGTTCTAGCACAAACCTTGTGTTACTTTAATAACAAATGGGCAGGACAAGCCAGAAAAACACAAGAAAAATGGCAAGCCTAGGTAGCTCAACGCCCACTCATGATAATCAGGTGACAGAACAGTTAATGAATAACCTAGAGGAGAGTTGCCAAAAAGGTCTACAAACATGACTGGTAAACATGGTGAATGAAAAGATTGAAAACCTGCAAAGGATTCAGTGTGAGCATGATAGGGAGCAAGAGGAGGGAAACCAACGATTAATACAGGAAACTCATGAGCATGAGGAAGCTACACAAAGATTAATACAGGAATTGAGTGAGCAGGTTTGCACAGCAAAAGACAAAGAAATTGTGTAAGCACGCTGAGAACAAACATAGAGAAAGACAGGATTGGGTGAGTAGGCTGAGAACATTCAAAGAGAAACACAGGAATTGTGTGAGCAGGCTGAGAACAGTCAAAGACAATAGAGAATTGCGTGAATGTGAGGAAGCTAACCAATGGGTAACACAGGAATGGCGAGAGCGGGATGAGAATAGACAATGATGAATAGAGACATTCATGGAATCCATAAACAGACAGCTGAAAGAATTCAGGGAGACAACATAGGGAATGCTGAATAGAGCCTGACAGAAGGAATGGGAGTACAAGGAAATCATAACTAATCAACTAAGTGATTTGGGAATAAACACGGAACACCAAATTAAGGAAGTAAAGAAGTTCATACAAGATCTAAAACAAAGCTCCAACAAAGAATCTGAAGCCATCAAAGCCGACCAATTAGAAGGAAAAGAAATTTAAAAAATAGAAAGTCTTAAGAGTAGTTTAGACAATGCAGAAAATCGAATATGGGGGATTGAAAACAGCCTAGATATTATAGAGAAAGAACATGCAATTATCCAAGACAAATCCAAGAAATATTATAGAACTATTCAACATTTGGAAGACACCATCAGAAAGCCTAATCTGAGGACAATGGGTGTAGAGGAGCACCTAGAGACAGAAGTTGATGGACTAGGAAATTTGTTTAACAGGATCCTAGCAGAGAATTTCCCAAACATGCAAAAAGATAGGCCTATTCAGATACAAGAAGCTTTTAGAACCCCAAATAGACCAGACCAGAACAGGACATTCCACCATCACATTATAATCTACACAGGTTCAATTCAGACCAAGGAAAAGATCCTTAAAGCTGTCAAGGAGAAAAGATCAATCACCTATGAAGGGAAATCAATTAAAATCAACTCAGGTTACTCAGCAGACACAATTAAAGCCAGATGAGCCTGGAATGATGTATGCCATGCCCTAAAGACAAGTATCAACCAAGAATACTGCACCCAGCTAAACTCTCCTTCATAATCGAAGGTCAAATAAAAACCTTCCATAGCAAAGAAAAATTGAAACAATACATCTCCACCAAACCAGCCCTACAAAAGTTACTTAAAGATGTCCTATGCATAGAAAACCAACAAGACTCACAATAAAGGCTAAGAAAATGCACCGAAACTGAGAATCCAAGAACCATAGGAAGAACCCAGTTGTTGCAGCCCCCAAGGTGCATAACATCTCAGGAACTCCAAAATACCTCTAAGTCCCAACTCTCAACATGAACGGACTTAATTCTCCAATTAAGTGACATAGACTGTCTAGTTGAATTAAAAAGCAAGATCCTTCTATCTGTTGCCATCAGGAGTCACACCGTGCCCATATAAACAAACACGTTTTGGTGAAAGTGAACGGCTAGAACAAGATCTACCAAGCAAATACCCCCACCTCCCATAAGCAGGCAGGAGTTGCAATCCTAATATCAGATAAAATAGACTTCAAATTAAAAGTAGTGAGAAGATATAAAGAAGGTCATTACATACTAATTAAGGTATCTCTCATACAGGACAATACTAAAAATGTAAATATCTATTTGCCAAACAACGGAGCAACCAAATTTATCCAAGAAACACTACATTCCCTCAGAGCTCACCTTGATACAAAGACATTAATTCTTGGTTACTTTAACACACCATTCTCCCTACTAGATAGATCAACTCGGCAAAAACTCAACAGAGAAACCACACATCTAAATAACTGCATAGATCAAATAGATTTAACAGATATGTACCGTACATTTCACCCAGGAGCACCAGAATACACGTTTTATTCAGCAGCATATAGAACATTTTCTATAATAGACCACACTTTAGGTGACAAAGCAAATTTGTCCAAATTCAGAAACATTGAAGTTATACCTTGCATTCAAAAGCCACCAAAGAAAGTCCAGTAACACATGGAGGCTGAACAACACACTGCTGAATCACCAGTGGGTCATGGAAGAGATTAGAAAGAACTTCAAATGTTTGTGATATTCAAAAAAATTGAAAACACAAATTAACAGCTCCTCTGGGACACAGCAAATGCAGTACTCAGAGGCAAGTTTATGGCTCTGAGTTCCTACATCAAAAAATTGGAGAGATCTGAAACCAACAATTTAATCAGACATCTGAACCTCCTTGAAAAAGAGCAGCAAGAAAAACTCCAATTCATTCATCTATCTTTCACTATATTTGATGTCAGTATAACTTGTGGAGGAGATGGGGAAAAACCAGTTGTTTAAGGATACAGGTGGACCTGTTGCAACAATGGGAAGTACAAGTTGTCATGTCCAAAACGAGCTTTATAACGTCAGTGCGGGGGGGGGGGGGTGTAGGGAGGGAGGAAGAAGGGGGGGAAGGAGAAGGATTGGGATTGGGGGGGAGGGGGGAGGCTGGGAAGGGAGGTGAAGGGTACACAGAGGAGGAGGCTGCAATGCTTGGTAAGAAATGTACGCATTATCCTGCCCATGTAATTGTAACCCCTCTGTACAGTATGTTCACAAATAAAATAAAATTAAATTTTAAAAAAAGAAAAACTCCAATTCAGTAGATGGAAAGATGTAATTAAAATTAAATCAGAAGTAAGCAAATTAGAATCCAAAAAAATCCATAGAATGGATTAACAAAACAAAGAGTTGGTTCTTCGAAAAAATTAACAAAATTGAGACACCCTTAGCAAATCTTATCAGAAAAAGAAGAGAACAAACCCAAATAAACAAACTCAGAGATGAGAATGGAAACATCATCACAGAAACAACCAAGATTCAGAATATTATAAGGGAATACTTCTCAAACATTTATGCTAATAAGTTTGAGAACTTCGCAGAAATGGACCTTTCCTAGCATATATCAACATGCTGAAACTAATCCAACATGAGTTAAACCATGTTTACAGGCCCATATCAATCATTGAAATAGAAACCGCAATAAGATACCTCCTCTCTAAGAAAAGCCCAGAACGGATGGGTTTACAGCGGAATTCTTAAAGGCCTTCAAAGAAGAGCTCACACCAATAATCATCCAACTCTTCAATGAAGTGGAAAGAGAAAGTTTACTACAAAACTCATTCTATGAATCAACCATAATCCTCATCACAAAACCAGGCAGGAACTCATCAAAGAAAGAGAATTATACAACCATTTCTTTGATGAACATTGATGCAAAATTTCTCAACAAAATTTTGGCCAATCGACTTCAACAATTCATCCAAAAAATCATAAACAACGATCAAATTGGTTCCATTTCATGTTTGTAAAGCTGATTCAATATACATAAATCAATTATTATAATTCATCACCTCAACAAGAGCAAAGATAAGAACCATGTGGTTATCTCAATAGATGCAGAAAAAGCATTTGAGAAGATCCAACACCCATTTATGATGAAGATTCTGGAAAAATTAGGAATCCAGGGAACACTCCTTAATACAATAAAGGCTGTATATGACAAACCTACAGGCAGCCTTATACTTAATGTTGTAAAACTAATGTCTTTTCTTCCTCATTCAGGAACGAGATAAGGATAGCCACTCTCTCCACTTCTCTTCAATTTAGTAGTAGAATGCCTAGCTACAGGAATAAGAAAATATGCAAATATAAAAGGGGTCCAAATAGGGACCCCTTTTTTGCAGGTGACATGATCTTGAATTTAGAGAATCCCACGGACCTAATCCCAAATTAATCAAGCTGATTCAAAACTTTGGCAAAGTAGCAGGGTATGAAATGAACCCTCAAAAAACAATGGCTTTTCTCTATGCCAACAATGAGAAAAACGTGGCTGAAATCAGGAAAGCAACTCCATTCTTAATAGCCCCACAAAGAATAAAATACCTAGGGATTCACTTAACAAAAGAAGTGAAGGACCTCTATGATGAAACTTTAAAAACCTGATAAAGGAATCAAAACAGTTCTAAATCTAAGATTGCAGCATCCATATTCCAGAACATGCCTACAGAACTAGGTATAAACTACATCGACTGTTTTTCCTTCAGTGACCTAGCTGTAAGAAAGCCCCCATTTGGTCACAGGTGTGGATTGTAGGAAAAAAGACAATTCAGTATAAAGAAAATCAAAGGATCTGGGACACTTACAGAAATTCTGGACATCACTTCCACTTGAGGAGTTGCTGTGCAGGCCCAATATTGGATCTTAAGCAAAATTAGGGATTACAAAAATTAAAACCCAATGTCTAGTAACCTCTAAAAGGCCTGGTTAATTCCTTAGTCCTCACAGCTGATACTGTGATCTAGTGGGAAAACCAGAGGGAAGATTTCCAGCTATTGCAGATATCTTCCTTGGTGAATTATGAGCTATCAACTCAGTCAGGTGGGTCCAGCAGACTTGGCTCAGGTCAATAAAACTGAGTGTAGAAGTTTGAATCTCCATACAGTGAATGGAATTTTGGCCTCCTACTACGCAGTTTGGGCGACCTTGGGTAGCTGTGGACAAGAAGTCTCTTTTTAATAGCCTGTCCTTTGTGCATGGAAACATAATAACTAGCATCAGTGGTCACCCCAAGGAAGAACAAGAGAGCCACACTGGAGGGACGGAGGTCAAGCTCATACTGTCATTTTATGCTGCTTGAATTGACATGTTCTGCATGTATTTTAGTAATTGACGAATAAAAATTAATATTACATATAGAATTTTAATTCCTCTTTGTTTCTGTCTTTATTAGATTATTTTTCTAAGGGAGAAATTTTGAGTATCCTAGATCAGAAGATCCACTGCATTGGGGAAAGATCAGGAAATCAATAAAGCCCACTATTAACCAGTTATGAGACCAACAGTAAGTCCTTGCACTTTCTGGCCTCAGTTAATCTATTTTCTATATATCTTCCTGCTGTCCTCTGGAAGTTCTATGGAGCCAACCTCATGTGCCAGACCAACGTGTGGCTAAAATTACAAAGCTGTTCTTCTGTGTGCCAAAGATTAGGTGGGGTTGGGGTGGGGCCAGGACAGGCTAGGCTACGGTGGACAGTGCTTTGATAGCAAAACCAGTAAGTCCATCCAGATCAGGCCAGTGAAGCACAAGACATCATCTTGTCTCCAATTTGTTGTACAAACTCCTCTAAGTCCCTGCTCCAAGGTGCTGGCTGTAGGATCTGGTGTCTGAGAGGCTTGCATTGAACTTCTCTACAGTTCATGGTCCACTTTACATAACGAAGTCTGCTGTCAAATATGTATGTATGTGTGTGTATATGTGTGTGTATGTAGCATGTTATACTTAACACTATGTCATATGTTCTTACGAGAAATATTTGCTTAACCCATGTGAAAAAAACTACCTAGTGCCAAAGTACACAAAAAGTTCCAGCTGCTATTAGTACCAGTAATGGATTATTATTAGCACTAGCAGAAGTATAAATTGGAACACATAGAAGGACCCATCTGATCTACAAGGTAAGAATTCAGGAATCATATCTTCCTCTGCTGCATCTGTTGAAAAGACAAATCTTTTCAAGAGACTTGGGGAAGAAGGGGTTAACTCTACCTGTGAGGCTCAAAAGAAGCCCCATGCTGGCATATGAGTACTATCATGCACACACACACACACACACACACACACACACACACACACACACACACACACTGGTAGGTCCATCAGTATATCAGTATTCTCAGGCATCTTCCATGAGCTGTGAAATCTATACAGCAAAGTCTAGAACTGTGTGGGAAACAGGAGCAGAGCAGCTTGTCAACACTTCACCAGATGTCTGACTTGTCTTCCACTGCCCAGTAGTAGATTTATGTTATCTCAGATGCTCTCTGAGCTGGAGGGACAGTGAAGGGATTAGAGAATCTACAAAGGTAATTTGAGCAGTCCAGCATCATGAAAGTACTTCATTTAAATGCTAGTTTATTAGTAAGCGATGAGCACGCTTGGCCAGTACTGACATATATCATGTATTCTACCTATTTTGTTTAAATAAAAATCAGTATTTATGAACTCTCATTTCTCCTTGCCCCTTCTGGTATATTCCTGTAGTGTCTAATGGCTCACGTTAAAGCTTCACTCCCCCCTATCTCTGGTGAACTTTGGTGAGTATTACCAAGTAATTTTCTTATGTAATGCAACCAAGATAAAGATGATGAAGAAAATAGTGTTATCTTCAAGCTAGTATGTATATCTCTTCTGATAAAGGAAGATGATGGTCTTACCACCATCATGCAAAAGATTCTGCCTCTGGAGACAGGGGATTGTATTTCCTCTGACTTCCGAGTTTCCTCTGGCCTCCTAGTAAAGGAATTCCTTTCTAGGAAAAAAAGCATGCCATCAAATTGCAGAAGGCCAGCACATCCACATTGTTCCAGCTTAAAAACAGTTTTAAAAAAACAGTTCTCCTAGCCGTAGACTGATGATTCACACCCATAACCCTAACCATTCAGGAGTATGAGAGCAGAGGATCTCAGTTCAAAGCTCGCTGGGCCAAGAAGAGTTCATGAAACTTTTATCTCATTCACCACACAAAGCCTTTAAGAGAGTGGTGGGCCAAGCGGTACAGTGCTACCCTTGAACAAAAGAGCTCAAGGACAGTGCCCAGGCCTGGAATTAAAGCCTCATATTGGCATGCAAACACACACACACGCACACACACACACACACACACACACACACACACACACACAAAGCTAGAAGTGAGACTGTGGCTCAATAGTATAAGTTTAGTCTTTTTTCTGCATTTTTTAATTGTAAAAATGCTGTACAGACGGGTTACAGTTACATGAGCAAGGTAATGAATATATTTCCTATGGAGCATTGTTGCCTCCTCCTTTGTATTCCCCCTACCATTCCTTCCCTCCCACCTCAATTATCCTCCACCCCCCCCCCCCCCCGCCAAATTTGTGAAGTTCGTTTTCAACTTAGTGTTTTGTACACCTCATTGTTACAATGGGTCGACCTGTACCCAAAAAATACAAACTTAAGTCATATGTGAAAAATTTCTCTGTGGGAAAATGTCAAGGCCCAGCATGCAAGCCCAAATATCAGTACACATTAAAAAACACTACTTTTAATAAGCTTTCCAGACTGGTTCTCTTATTTTTTATGGTACTGAGGTTTGAACTCAGGGCCTCATATTTTCTAGATACCCAGTTTACGATTGAGCAACAGCTGTGAAATTTTTGCACTGTTTGTGAGAGAGGGTCCATATCTTGCTCAGGTGCGGAACTGGATTTCAGTCCTCCTATTTTCCTCTCCCATCAGTGCTGGGATGAGAGGTGCGCACCACTATGCACAGCTTCTTCTGTTCAGATAAGGTCTCACAGGGTTAGCCTGAAAACGCAATTTTCACTCTCTCAGCCTCCCGAAAAACTAAGCCTATACGTGCATATCACTATTCTTAGCTTATTGAAGCCCTAGATTTAATCACCAATACAAAAATTGAAAATGAAAATAAATTTAAATGGAAAGGCAGTATGGTAAGAGCAGGGAAAAGGGATGAATCAATGATCCTGGGCAGCTCCTCAAGTCCAATCAGGAAGCTTTATTTACTGACATTGGGAATAAAATGAAACTGTGTAACAAGACAGGCTTGCCTGCTTTTCCTTAGCAACAAGACAGCCTTGCCTGTCTTTCTGCATTTATGCCAGAGCCAAAGGGCTCAGTAGACAATGAATAAGGAAGAAGTTAGAGCTCTTTTTGTAAGATGAAAAAGAACAAGCCTTGGACACGTCTGGAAACCAACAAAGCATCTGGAGCCTTAGACTCTTAGGCCTTTCAGAAACTACTATTCTAAAGAAACCAAATGTTCAGAGAGAAAGCTCTGAGGTGTGTAGATTCCATTATTCAACACCCAGACTTCCCAATGACACAATTCTTCCTGCCAACAATAGTCCTTCAGAGTGATTCTCAGGGGTAAACACACTGTCCTCTGCTACCCACCAGACATTAGCCCACATCATGAGAGCATCAGGAGGTGCTCAGCCCTGTAGCAATCCAAGGAAGACTCTCAGAGGACCACACCTAATCTCGTGATGTACTCAGGCCTCCTAAAATCCAACAGCTGCCAGAAGGTGTCCTCAACCCTTCAAAAAGTTCAAGCTGTGATGCCCAGCTCTACAGCCCAAACTCCGGACCCAGTGTTAGCCCTGTTGAGTGACATGCAAGACAAGTAGGGCTCTCTGATAAATTTCTTAAAATCATCAGGCTCCGTGCCAGCATCCAGTTTCTTGTCCTCTGGTGACAAAGCCTTGTGGTGATTCAAGACAGAAGCAGCCATGACCTCAACTCCATCTGCCATGGGCAGTTCAGCAAGCGTTTTTCTTTTGCTCCCTCAGGGGTTGGCTTTAATTTTTGGATAATCTCACCATTACTGTCTCCTAATATCACTGCCCTTAAGGGGCGACCCCCTACCCAACCAAAAAGTCAAACAATGTAGAGGTGTTTTCTTTGGACAAACCAGCCTATCCATGATCTCATTTCCAGGGCATCACCTTCCCTCAGAAGCCTTGGAAAGGGCATCTTCTCCCTTCGGCAGCAGGCCTCTAATTCCTCCCAAACCTGCTGACCACAGCAGCCTCTAGCATGCTGGACACTCCATGTCCAAGTTGAGAGAGCTGCTTTCCCCAAGTTCTTTGGCTGAGGAGATGCTAGGCAGTTTCTTGTACCATCAGGTGGCCCATATTGAGGACTCTGCAAAGCCGTCCAGCAAGATTTCACCTACCAGCCTGCCCAGTGTGCAATCCTGGTGTTTGCTTGGTCTCTGGCTTCCCTAGATCTGTCGTGTTAGTAAACCCACAGATCCCCCTGCCAGTACCACCACTGAATTGCCCACCAAGAGCACCGAGTGCTCCTGGTCTGTCTACTTTGGTCTTTGGGATTTTGCCCATCACCAGAATGGGGCCCTCTGGTGCAACCAGTTATAGGGGGATATTTCTGTGTAGCAAGCAAGTCTAGCTTTTCGTTTGGAAGCCAGCAGACTACTAGTGTAGGCTCATCACCTCTCCCCTGACAACCTGGACAGCACTGTCCCTCCCACCTCCATTGCCCACCCTCTGTTTAGGGGCCCCCTGAGCTCAGCTTCTGCTCCCTGAACCTGCCCATGTATTCTGGAAAGAGCCCAGAGAAGCCTTTGGTATCTGTTGTGCCCCCGAAGTCAGGCCACAGTGAGGCTTCTGTTGCCCACAGCCTTGCTCCTAGCACAATCACCAACAGATCAGTGTTCCCAGGATCCAACGCAAACCTCTGACTTGGGTCAAAAAAGAGGCTGTGCTTGTGCCGCTCATAGTTACCGGTCAGCAGTCCTTGCACAGGGGAATCTGCTAAGGCCACCCCAGTAGCTGCAGGGACTCTGACATCAAGACAGGGGCAGGTACAACCATGCAGGCTGACTTTGTAGTAGCTCCTCTTCCATGTGCAAGGCCTTTGAAGCAGAACATGGCAATGCAAAAGATCACACACACTAGGAGAACCTGATAAACAATAGTCCTGTGCTCAGAGACCTGACAGAGGTAAGAAAGAAAGAGAGAGACAGAGACACAGAGAGAGAGAGACAGAGAGAGAAAGGAGCTAGCTCTGCATTGTACCTGTTTCAATATCACTGCTGAGAAATGCATATTTTCACCAAGAAATAAAGTGGAAAACTTCTAATCTAACTCTGCTGGAGTAGCTGGGATCAATCTAGACTTCTACCATAAACAATCACAAAAGTGGAAACTATGTGAAAAACAAACATATGTATGTAAATGTAGGCATATAAATGTGTAGCCATACATATGTATATTCACATATACAATGTGAATATGTAATACATGTATAATATATAATGTATATATGTATAATGTACAGGGAGGAAAAAGGAAATACATAGTATTTGAAGGAGTAATGACCAAACCTTCCCAGTTTTGATTGAAACCATGAACTCTTCTATGCAGGCACCTAGCAGCTCAAAACAGTCAATTAGCATAATTACACAGGTCCACACTAAGACACATTCTAAACAGTCAAATACAGAAAACCTCCCAAAGTACAGAGGCACAAATCACACACAAGTGATCTTCAAAGAAACTAGATTAACTATTAGACAGCAAAGGCAACAAATTTAAAGTGCTAAAGGACATACCTAAAATCAAGCTTTCTAACCTTTCTACTTCCTCCAATGTGAGAGATGAGCTAAGTACCTACCCATGGCTTAGGCCTATAATTCTAATTACTTGGGAAGGTGAATTGTGAGGATTGTGGCTCAAAGCCAGTCTGGACCTCTAGGAGCAAGTTGTAGGATAGTGTCCTTGAGAAGGATGGAGGCCTTTGTGCCGTATTTTTGCTGGAATAAGGCACAGTACAAGTTGGCCATCAAGAATGGATGCTATAAGTTAGTGTCTCCTCAGAAGCAATTTATAAGATGCAGTAGTCCTCTAGAAGGTCAGAGCACCTTGACTACTGTCCTAGTGGTTTCAGAAATGCCATGATAATGACCATGGCAAACTCAAACCCACCTGGAGTCCTTAGCAACAGTCTTTGAGGCCTAAGAGCTAGAGTGTCAATGCTGGCAGGCATTGTTACCTCACTGTCCCAGATTCTGATTGGTCCATTTCCTCCATGATGTCACTATGCCCGGTTGTGATTGTTCCATTGTGAGAGGTTATACAGGGTATATAGGAAGCCACTGTGTTCCAACTTATGTCAGTTAACAGGGCTGGGAGCTCTTGCTTGGTGACCCACTGGACTGACTCAAAGGTAAATTGATGATTATTTTGGTCACAGGGATGGTTTGTCGTTTGGATTTTGGTATTTCTTTTTACTTTTTCTGGGTTTTCCATTATTTTATTTAGATAATTTCAGGCAGACTTACTAGCTGCCACCGTACCAGCTCCTTGAAGGAGATATCAAACAATACCAGATGAAAGAGCTCATTGACCATGGTACCTATGGACAAGTGCATCTGGCCAATCTGCAACTCACAGATATGGCGATGGCAGTACTGAGGTTTTGATTCAGAGGCTGGTGCTGGGCAAGCAAGTGCGCTACTCCTTGACCCTGGCCTCCAGTCCTTACTCTTCATTTTACTTTAGATGAGCTCTTATTGTATTATTTTGCTTGAGTTATCATCAGACTGTGATTGTAATGTATTTTCCTGCTGGAAAGCTGGCACCTACCTTAGATGGTTCAAACCTTTTTTGCCTTTTTATATTTTTTGTTAATATTTTTCTTATTGTTATAAAGATGGTGCACAGAGGGAGTACATTTATATGTCATTTTAACATTCAAAACTTTATTTAAAAGAGTGAACATGCATAAAATCACTAAAATTTATCTCTAGAAAAAATGACGATCAGAATAAATGTTTTTGGAGGCTGGGTCAGTGGCATTTGGTGTTGTTCTCACTTCAGCTCTAGACATTGCTACATAGTTCCAAGACCGCATGGCCTAAAAAAAAAAAGGAAAAGTAAAAAATGATCCTTTAGGGCACAGCTGTGGAAGATTTGAAATACTCTTGTACATTTTATTGACCATTTGTACACTTCTGTGTTGATGGAAAGTGATATAGCATTATGGAAGAATTTGAAACCATAACATAGCTACCATAACATAGCATTACCACTTGACCCAGGAATTCCATTGCTCATTGCATACCCAAAATAACTGAAAACAAAAGCTAGTAGTTTATATGCCAATTATAACATCAACAATGTTCACTATAGTCAAGAGTTGGAAGCACCTGGAGTGTTTATCAGATGAATAGGTTTATGAAATCTGAGGTATGCATAAACGGATTATGACTTATCCACAAAAAGGCTTCAATTAATATATGCCTGTCACAGATGGACACAAAAAATAATCTACTATTTATTTGAAATATATTGACTAAACCATTTCATAAGAGAAAATGGAAGATTAAAAATTTCTGGGGCAGGTCATTGGGGTGATCATTGCTCAATGATTGTGTGGATTCCATCAGTATCAAAAAGAAAGTTCACAAATAGAAATCATTGTTACAAATCAGTGCGGATATAATTAATGTCACTGAATTTTATACCTTCATAGCAAACATGAGGCCCTGCGTTCAACCCCCAGCACATCCAAATAAAAGCTAAATCTTCATCTGTTACCTATCTAATGTGGTAGGTGCTGTTCTACTGATTTGACTGTATTCCTCAAAGGAACTCTGGTATTTATTCATGCTTTTACACATAATCAATTATTTGAATATTGACATTAAGTTTTAAAGGAAACCTTTAGTAAAATGAGGGCAGTGCCTACAGTTCTAAATCAAGACTCTAAAGTAGGAAGATCCCTAGGGATACTGTCAAGGCTGTATAGAGAGGTTATGTCTAAATCCCCATGCTAGCTGCTGAAACTGGAGGGATAATTGTTTGTAAGCAATTACAAGTGAGATATAAGTGAGAGTTAAGTTTCTGATCACATTAGATTTTAGTCACATCATCTTGGATTTAATATTTACATGAAATTTTAAAAATTTCCTTTTGTATGTCATATTGAAACTTTGTACAATGTTCTTGTTTTCTACATTTAAAAAGAAACATAGTTTTCCTTTGTATCATATTAAACATGACTTTTTTTCTGTATTACAATTAAATTATATATTTTTGAAAGTTTTTATGTTTGTTTTTCTGCATGTGGGAAATGGCCACTGTCTCAACAACTCAGTTGAGACAGAGCTGCTCAGTTCTTCCAACTGAGCCATAGCTCAACTTCCAGCTTCTTTCTTTTTGAAGTCTCATGAAAAGCCCAGCACAACTAAGGAGGCTGAAATCTGAGGATCTTTGTTTGAAGTCAGTCTTAGCAGCAAAGTCCGAGATTCTTATTTCCAATTAATCACCAAAATTTGGAGGTTGTAGAACTCTAGCCTTGAGTGAAACAGGGCAAGTTCAAGCCCTTGCACTGCTAATTACACACACAAGTCTCATGGACTTTCTTGCTTGGACTGGCTTTGAACTGCAGCCCTTCGAATTCAGCCTGCTGGGTAGCTATTATTTACGGACATGAGAAAACAGCCTGTGACTTATTTTAATAATATTTTTAATCAGCTCTTTCTTGTCTTCAATTTCAATGCTTTTTTATTTTGCTCAGTAGACCTGATCTCTGGGCCATATTGCTGTTTCTTAGCTATTTTTATGATGGGTAGGAGTGAACTCTGGGCCTGGGTGCTGTCTTTGTGCTTTTCAGATTAAGGCAAATGGCCACAGTGCCACTTCAGGTTTTCTGGTGGTTAATTGGACATAAGAGTCTCATGAACTTTCCTGCCCAAGCTGGCTTTGAACCATGATCTTCATATCTCAGCCTCCTGAGTAGCTAGGATTGCAGGCAATAGCCACCAGCGCCCTTCGGTTTCCTAGCTTTTTTGACTCAAGTAAGTTTTACAACTTCAACCACAGCACCATTTCTAGCGTTTGCCTGGCTTATTAGACTTAAGATTCTAATGTAGGGGTTGGGAAGGTGGCTCAGTGATAGAGCGCTTGCCTTGCATGCCTTAGGCCCTGGGTTCGATTCCTCAGCACCACATAAGCAAAAAGAAAAAAGCCAGAAGTGGTGCTGTGGCTCAAGTGGTAGAGCGCTAGCCTTGAGCTGAAGAGCTGAGGGGCAACGCCCAGGCCCAGATTTCAGGCCCCACGACTGGACCAAAAAAAACAAAAAACAAAAAGATTAAAAAGATTCTACTGTACTTTTCTGTGTAGTCTGGCTTCCAACCATGATCCTCAGATTTCAGCTTTCTGAGGTGCTCCAATTATACACATGAACCACAAACCCATTGCTCATTTAAAAACATTAATATGTTCCTTTTCCATGTTTTCTTTTTAAAATTTTCTTATGTTTGCATATGTGCAATTCCTGGGGCTACAAATCAGGGCCTGGTTACAATGCCAGAGCTTTTTCTTCAAGACTAGTGGCTTACTACATGAGCTAAAGTATACCTTGTGGCTATAATTATTTTGTCCTGGTGCTTGAATGAAGGCCCTGGGTGCTATCCTAGAAAGTGATTGCCAAGTTTGCCACTTGAGTCACAGCTCAACTCCAGGATTTATTTTTTGGAAATTCTTGGTAGTTAATAGGACTTAACTGTTTTATGCAAAGCCAAGCATGAATCAGTTGGTTGAAATCTGAGGATCATGGTTCAAAGCCAACCAGGGCAGGAAAGCTGATGAGGTTTTTAGGTCCAATTAATCACTGAAAACCTGGGAGTGGAGGAATTTTATCCTTAAACAAAACAGCACAACATTAAGCCACAGGATGGCACATTGATGCCTCATGGACTTCCTTGTATGGGTTAGCTTTGAACCAGGGTCCTCAGATTTCAGCCTCTCTTCATCTGCTTTGCGTTGTAAATTTTATTGGTCTTGTGGCTTGACCTCTGACTCTTGGGATTAAATTTTAGCTTTTATACTCAAGGCTGGTGCTTTTCCACCTCAGCCACAGTGCAAGGCTTTGTGGTGTGTAGCTGGAGATGAGTCTCAAGCATGTTCCTGCCCAGGCTGCCTTGACACTACAATTCTCAGATGTCAGCTTCTGTGTAGTAAGGATTGAACACGTGACCAGCAACATTTGGGTCATTTTTAAAACTTTAATATAGGCTTGCTTAAACCTTTTCTTATTTCTTACCTTTTGCTTGTCCTGGGAGTAGAAACTGAAGCTCAGATGCTGTCTCAGGGCATACATGGGACTAACCATAAAATGTGTCTTTTAGGGGGAGGTTAATTGAAGAGAAGAGAATCATGTAGAGCTAGACCAGATTCAGGAGGCTGAAAATTGAGGTAAGTCCATGATATTCTTTTCTCCAATTAACAACTAAAAAACTGACAGTAGAAGATCATTGATCAAAACTGCAAATTCAAGCACCAGGAGTGGCGCACACACACACACACACACACACACACACACAGAGAATTCTTATGAACATGTATACTTGTGCTAAGCTTTAAACAGTATCCTTAAATTTCTGCCTGAGTACCTAGAATTACAGATGTGAGCCACCAATTATTGGCTCATTGAAACCTCTGTTATTGGCTCTTTCTTCTCTTCTTCTACCCTGATTTCCACTTATCTCATTCCTGTTGGTCCTGGTCTCGAACTCATGCAAGGCCTGGCCTGATTCAGGAGGCTGAAATCTGGCCATCATGGTTTGAAAGTGGCCTGAGCAGAAATGTCCACGAAACTCTTACCTTCAGTCAACAAAAACCTATCCCCAGTGTGGCCACCACACACAAAACAGTCTCCTGGAATTTCTTGATTAGGTTTTCCTTTACACTGGATCACATAATTTAGCCTCCTGCATTTCTAGAGTTACAGACATGAGACAATAGTCCTAGGTTCTCTACTTCCAACCATTTAGTTTTCTTATTGTGATCCTGAGGCTGGATCTCAAAAACAGGGCACTGTTTCATAGGTTTTTCACTCAAGGATGGTGCTTTCCAACTACAGCCACATCTTAATTTCTGACTTTTTGCTAGTTAGTTGAAGACTTATGCACTTCCCTGCCCAGGCTGGCTATGAAAAACAACCTTCAGATTTCAGCCTTGTGAGTCAATAGGATTACACATATTGACCAAAAACTCATGCAAATGGCTCATTTTGAAACTTTAATTGGACTTTCTCACACCTTTTTTTTTAAAAAATTCTTTTTCATAGTCTTCGGGCTTGAACTCAGGGCTTCGGCACTGTCCCTGTTACAACTAAAGGTGAGAACTCTATTACTTCAGCCACAGTGCCACTTCCAGCCTTTCGTATTTATGAGGTACTGAGGAATTCAAACATGCTAGGAAAGCACTCTATCACTAAGCCACATTCCTAGCCATTCTTACGCCTTTTAATTTTTATTTTTATTTCCATTTTTATGCTGGTCCTGGGTCTACAAATTAACGCAGGTAGTCACGGAGGATTTAATTCAAGACTAGCACACTAAAACATGAGCCACAGTACAACGTGTGGTTATTTTTTGTTTTGTTTTAAGTAGCTACTTAGAGTTGAGTCCATGAATTCTCCTACCTGAGCTGGCTTTCAAGTATGATCCTCAGATTTGAGCCTCCTGAGTAGCTACTATCACAGCTGTGTGCCACCATTGCTTGGCTCATTTTGAACTCTGAAATTGGCTTTCTTCTCCAACCCTTTTCTACATTTATTTATTTTATTCTTTGTGTGTGTGTTGGTACTGAGCTTAATATCAAGGTCTGGATGCTGTCCCAGAAATTATTTTCTTATTTCTGCCATTGGAGATACAGCTCAATCACCAGGTTTTATTTTTCTTCTTTTTGGTGGTTAATTGGAGATAAGAGTCTCATGTAAAGTGTGGCAAGACTCAGGAGGCTGAAATCAGAGGATTGCAGATTGAAGCCACCCTGGGCAGGAAAGTCCGTGAGACACTTTTCACCAACTAACTACCAAGAAACTGGGAGTGGTAGAACTCCTACAAAAATTCAAGCCCTATGTTGGCACACACACAGAAAAAAAGTTCGGTGGACTTTCCTGTTTGGTCTAGTCTTTAAATGGTATCTTCAGACTTCAGCCTCCTGAATAGCTAAAAATATAAGAATGAACCACCAGCCCCAGACTTATTTTTAAATCTCAAATAGTCATTTCTTCTCTTCTTTCAGCTTTCTTTTTGGTCGACTTTGAGCTGAATTATGGACGTGTTTCCCAGGTTTTTCACTAAATTTCAGTACTTTACAACTACTATCACACCTTCATTTACAGTGTTTTCTGGGTAGTCGGAGATAATTTCAATAACTTTCCTGCCCAGGCTGGCTTTGAGTTGTGATTCTCATATTCCAACTACGTGAGTTGCTAGGAATATATAAATAAACCAAAAATGCCTAGTGCTATTTGAAACAATAACTTTCTCTTTCTCCATCTTTCACCATTTGTACTCCTTTTTTATATCTTTTTGCAAGTGTCTGTGTTGGGGTCTCAGCACCAGGGCCTGTGTGCTGTCCCAGAGCTTTCTGTTTAAGACTAGTACTTTACCACATGTGCCAAAGCACAGCTAGTGGAATATTTTAGTGACAAATGAAACAGGAGTCTCATGGATTCTCCTACTTGGGCTGGCCTTCAACCATGATCCTCAGATTTCATCCCCTTGAGTAGCCAATAGCACATCTGTGAGCTACCAATGCTTGATTTATTTAAACCTCTGTCATTGTCTCTTCCTTCTGTACGTCTAACCTCCTTTTCTTTAATTCTTCTGTGATTTCCTGGGGTTTGAAGTCAGGGCTTTCTTGCTATCCCAAAAGGTGATTGCCCAGTTCTGCCACATGAGCCACAACTCAATTCCCAGGTTTTCTTTTCTGTTTGATAATTATTTGGAGATGAGTCTGAGGCAAAACATAGCATGAATCAAGCCAGCCTGGGCAGGAAAATCCATGAGACTAAGACCTCCATTTAACCACTAAAAAGCTGGGAGTGGTAGAGCTCTATTCTTGAACAAACCAGCACAAGTTCAAAGATGGCACACACAAGGTTCAGGATGGCATGCAGATGCACACACGCACAAACAGAAAGTCAAATTGATTTTCTTGCTTGTGTTAGCTTTGAAAAGATTTCAGTCTCTTTTCTTACACTCTCCTTTGTATTGATTGTTTTTTCACTCCTGTAATTTTTTTAAATTGTGAAAATACTGTACAGAGGGGTTACAATTACATGAGCAAGATAATGAGTATATTTCTTATCAAGCATTGTAGCCTCCTCTTTTGTTGCTCCTTCCCATCCCATCTTCCCCTCATCCCCCACCCAACCCTCCTAGCCCCACCCACCAAAGTTGTAAAGTTCGTTTTCCACATAACGATTTGTACGACTCATTGTTGCTATGGGTCCACCTCTATCCCTATTTAAACGATATGTTTTTTCCCTACACATCCACAAATTATAAGAACATCAAATACAGCAAAAGCAGGGGTTATACCGTGGGGGAGGGACATAGAAAGCAACAAAGAGATAATCTTATAAATGTGTTAGTAACAATCGCATGAAAGAAAAAAAAAACATTTGAATACATGTCTTAGGGTTCATTTCTCTAACATCAACTTATCTGAACATTTCTGCTTGACTCAGACATATACTAGCTATTGCAAATAAGTGACACCATGGGACCTATGTTTTTTTGGGCCTGACTTACTTCACTTAATATAATTTTTTCCAAGGCTTTCCATTTTCTAACAAATGGGGCAATGTCATTCTTTCTGGTGGGGGCATAAAATTCCATTGTGTATATATACCACATTTCATAGATATATCCATCTACTGAGGGGCATCTGGGTTGGAAAGATCACCATCGAGAAAATGGCAATACTTCCCAAGGCTATCTACAAATTTAATGCGTTACCTATCAATATTCCAACCTCATTTTTCAAGGAAATAGAAGAGACAACCCAAAAATTCATATGGAACAATAAAAGACCACGAATAACAAAAAACGATCTTCAACAGAAAGAACACTGCTGGAGGAATATCAATACCAAATTTCAAACTCTAATACAAAGCCATAGGAATCAAAACAGCTTGGTACTGGCACAAGAACAGACCTCAGGACCAATGGAATAAAATTGAAAACCCAGAAATGAACCTACAGACCTATAGCCATCTATTCTTCGATAAGGGAGCTAAAAAAAATAGAATGGAAGAAAGACAGCCTCTTCAGTAAATGGTGCTGGCAAAATTAGTTAACTACTTGTAGAAAACTAAAGCTAGATCCTTATTTATCACCCTGCACCAGAATCAACTCCAAATGGATCAAACACCTTGGAGTCAAAGCAGACACTCTGAAAACTTTACAAGATGGAATAGGATAAACCATAGGTCTCAGACCGAATTTTTCTTAATTGATTGTTTTTATTTGCAATTTTTAGTGGTCCTGCAGCTTGAACTCTTGCTCTGGAGACTGTTTCCTCGTTTTTTCACTAAAGGCTGATGCATTTCCACTCCAGCCACAGCTCAAGGCTTTGTTCTAGGTAGCTGAAATAAGAGTCTCAAGCATGTTCCTGCCCAGGCTGATTTGATACCACAAACCTCAGATGTCAGTCTCTTGTGTAGTGAAGATTTTACACAGGCCAACAACCCTTGTGTCATTTTAAAACTACCTTCTTTTGTTTACTTTTTATTTTTTGCATGTGTATGCTGTTCCTGGGTCTACTCATTTTGACTCATATTCTCCCCCAGGAGTTTTTATTCAAGACTATCCTCTATTACATGACACACACCATAACATTTTGGCGTTTTGGGGGGGGGATTGATTAATTACAGACAAGATTTTCATGGGCTCTTCTGCCTGGGCTGGTCATCAACCATCATCCTCAGATTTCAGCCTCTTGAAAATCTAGTATGTATGAGCCACCAATGCTTGATTAATTTAATGCTCTGTCACTTGCTTTTCCTTGGTTAAATCTATTCTTCTTTACTTTATTTCTTCTGTGTGTTTTCTGGAGCTTGAACTCAGGATTTGGGGACAGTCCTAGAAAATATTTCCCCAGTTCTGCCACTTAAGCCATAGCTCAATACCCAATTGAGTCAGGTGGCTGAAAACAGAGGACCAGGTTCCAAAGCCAGCCTGGGAAGGAAAGTCCATGACATTCTTATCTCCATTTCACCACCCAAAAGTTGGGAATGTGAGGGCACTAGGAAAAGGATGGTACACAAACACATACATCAAACATACAAACACACACACATCCATGCACCCATACACACACATACACACAAAGTGTCCTGGACTTTGCTTCTTGGTCTGGCCTTGAAACTAGATCCTCAGGTTTCTGTCTCCTGAGTAGGACTACAGCCATGATCAACAACACCAGGCTTATGTTTAAATTTACAATTGGCCTTTCTTCTCTCCTCCTACACTTTTTTAGCACTAGGAATTGACCTCTGGGTCATCCTTTTGTTTTTTAGCTTTTGCACCAAATACAGTGCTTTACAACTACAATCATATCTACACTGGGTAGTTGGGCTAAGAGTTTCATGTACTTTTCTGACCAATCTAGGTGTAAACCTTGAATAACTAGGAATACACATATGAACCAAAACCCATGCTCATTTTGAAACTTTAGTTTTCTCTTTTCCCATTTTTTTAGTTTGTGCTTTTTTGTTTTTTTGAAACATGTGTCTAGGAATTCAACTTAGGGCTTAGGTGATGTTCTAAGCTTTCTGGTTAAGATTAACACTCAACTACATGAGCCAAAGTACAGCTTGTAGCTTATTTTTGGTGGAAATTTGAAATATGAGTCTCATGGTCTCTCCTGCCTGAGCTGGCCATGAACCAAGATCCTTATATTTCAACTTGATGAGTACCTTGTATGTGTGAGCAACCAATGTTTGATTCATTTCAACTGCTCTCACTGACTCCTTTTGTACTTCTATCCTCCTTTTATTTCTTTCTTTGTCCTGGGGCTTGAACTCAGGGCCTCAGTGTGGTCCCAGAAATGTTTTCCCAGTTCTGCCAGTTGAATCACAGCTCAACTCTAGGTTTATTTCGTGGTTAATTAGAAATGAATATCATGCAGAGCCAGACCAAACTGATGAGGCTGAAATCTGAGGATCAAAGTTTGTACCAGTCTGGGCAGGAAAGTCCATGATATCTTCCAATTATAACCACTAAAAGTTGAGATTAATAGAGCCTTGACCAAATCAGTACAAGTTCAAGCAACAGGACTCACACACAACATACATACATACATACATATAGACACAAACAAACACACACACACAGACACATACACACACACAAATTTTATAGACTTTTCTACTTGGCCTGGCCTTTAAACAGCAACCTCAGATATTAGCCTCCTTGTTACTAGAATTACAATTTTGAGACACCAATGATTATCTGATTGGCTCACTGAAGCTTCGGTTATTGGTTGTTTCTTCTCTTCTACCCTTCTTTACATTTATTTGATTCTTTTTGTGTGTGCTGGTCCTGTAGCTAGAACTCATATAAGGCCTGTCTGATTCAGGAAGCTGAAATCTGACCATCATGGTTCAAAGCCAGCCTGAGCAGGAAAGTCTAAGATCCTTACCAACAGTTAACTGCCCAAAATCTGGGAGTAGTACAGTTCTAGACCCAGGATGGTCACAACCAACTGTCTTCTGGACATTCCTGCTAGGGTTGGTTTTTACACTAGATCTCCATATTTCTGCCTCCTGAGATTCTAGAATTATAGTCATGAGTCACCAGCCCCAGGTTCTCTTCTTACAACCATTGCTTGTGATCCTTAGGCTGGATCTCTGATCCAGGACACAGCTTTCTCACTCGAAGCATGTGCTTTACAACTCCTATAACAGCTTCACTTCTGTTTTCTTGTTTGTTTTGCTCGTGATTTGATGATAAGAGACCATAGCCTTCAGATTCCATCTATCTTAGTATTTAGGATTACACACAAAACCCAAAAACTTATGACTCATTTTCAATATTTAATTGGATTTTCTTACAATTTTTTTTATTTCTATTTTTAATTTCCATATATATGCTGGCCTTGGGGCTATAAATAAGAGCCTAGGTATTGTCCCAGAATATATATATATATATATATATATATATTGTTTTTTTCGGGTCCGGTCGTGGGGCCTGAACTCTGGGCGTTGGCACTGTCCCTCAGCTCTTCAGCTCAGGGCTAGTGCTCTACCACTTGAGCCACAGCGCCATTTCCGGCTTTTTTTTCTTTTTGCTTATCCGGTGCTGAGGAATCGAACCCAGAGCCTTATGCATGCAAGGCAAGTGCTCTACCACTGAGCCACCTTCCCAGTCCCAGTCCCAGTACATTTTTAAGACTAGCACTCTAATATGTGAGCCATAGCACAATTTGTGGCTTTTATTTTTACTCTAGTTGGCTAATTAGAGATGACTTCATAGACTCTCATGCCTGGGATGGCTTTAAACTCTGATCCTCAGATATGAGACTCCTGAGTAACTAAAATAACAAGTGTGAGCTACCTAGGTTTTGTTCATTTTAACCTCTGAAATTGGCTTTCCCTTTTCTTCTTCCACCTTTCTTTTCATTTATTTATTTTATTGTTGTTCTGTGTGCTGGTCCTGGAGCTTGATCTAAATATGTGGGTGCTGTCGCAGAAATGATTGTTTCATTTCTGCCATTGGAGCCACAGCTCAAACTCCAGCTGTTTTTTTTCCTTCTTCTTTTTGGTGCTTCATTGGAGATTAGAGTCTCGTGCAAAGCACAGAATAACTCAGGAAGTGGAAATCTGAGGATCACAGTTTGAAGCCAGCCTGCACAGGAAATTACATGAGACTTTTTATCTCTGATTTGCTGGTAAGGATCCCACCTATAAGCTGAGAGTGATAGAACTCCAGCCTTAAATAAAGTAGGACAAATTCAACCCCCATGACTGGCACATGCAGGAAAAATCCCCCATGGACTTTCTTGCTTGGGCTTGCCTTAAAATGGTATATTTTTTCTTTAGCCTCCTACATAGCTAATACAACAGTGCGTGATTAAGTTAACACTCTGTCACTGGTTATTCCTTCTCATCTTTCACAATCCTTTATTTCTGTTTTGCTGGACCTGAGGGTTCAACTTGGGGCTTCAGTGCTGTTCGTCTTTTTATGTCTTCCATATAAATGTTTTCAGGTTTGTTGTTGTAATGTTTCATTTGCTTATGCTGCTTTTTCTATCCTACATAAGTAAATTTTTATATCTTAAAAAGTAACTTTTACCTGACTACTGGTGGCTCATGCCTATAATAGTACTCAGGAGGCTGAAATCAAGGATCACAGATTGATGACATCATAGGTAGAAAACTCTGTGAAATACTTTTTTTAATTTTTTTTATTGTGAAAATACTGTACAGAGGGGTTACAATTAGATGGACAAGATAATGAGTACACTTCTTATCAAGCATTGTAGCCTCCTCCTTTGTTTCCCCTTCCCATCACTTCCCAGCCTCCCTCTGTCCCCCCACCGAATCCTCCCCCCCCCCAACAAACTTGTCAAGTTCATTTTCGACATGACAACTTGTACTTCTCATTGTTGCAACGGGTCCACCTGTATCCTTATTTAAACGACTTGTTTTTCCCCTTCCCCTCCACAAATTATACCGACTTCAAATACAGTGAAAGCAGGGGTTATACTGTAGGGGAGACACATACAAAGCAACAAAGAAATAACCTTATAAATGCGTTAGAAACAAATGCATGAAAGAAAAAAAACATTTGGATGCATATCTTAGGGTTCATTTTCTTAACATCACCTTCTCTGAACTTTTCTGCTTGACTCATACATATACGAGATATTGCAAATAATGGAAACCATGGGACATATGTTTCTTTGGGCTTGGCTTACTTCACTTAATATAATTTTTTCCAAGTCTTTCCATTTGTAATAAATGGGGCAATGCCATTCTTTCTGATGGAGGCATAGAATCTCCCCCAACTCTTCAATGAAATTGAAAGTTCACTATCGAACACATTCTATGAAGCCATCATAACCCTCATCCCAAAACCAGCCAGGGACTCATCAAACAAAGAGAACTATAGACCCATTTCTTTGATGAACATTGATGAAAAATTTCTCAACAAAATTTTGTCCAATCGACATCAACAATTCATCCAAAAAATCATACACCAAGATGAAACAGTATTCATTTCAGGGATGCAAAGCTGGTTCAATATAGGCAAATCAATTAATATTATTCATCACATCAACAATAGCAAGGATAAGAACCACATGGTTATCTCAGATGCAGAAACAGCATTCAACAAGATCCAACACCCCTTTATGATGAAGGTTTTGGGAAAATTAAGAATACATGGAACATTCCTCAATACAATAAATGCTGTATATGACAAACTTACAGCCAGCATTATACTTAATGGTGAAAAGCTAAAGTTATTTCCTGTTAACTCAGGAACAAGACAAGACTATCCACTCTCTCTACTTGTCTTCAGTCTAGTATTAGAATGCCTAGCTACAGCAATAGGACAAGATGCAGACATAAAGGGGATCCAAATAGGGAAAGAAGAAATAAAACTCTCCCTCTTTGCAGATGACATGATCTTGTATTTAAAGAATCCCATAGACTCCACTCCCAAATTACTCAAGCTGATTCAAAACTTGGCAAAGTAGCAGAGTATAAAATTAACCCCCCAAAATCAACGGCTTTTCTGTATGCCAACAATGAGAAAAGTTTGGCTAAAATTAGGAAAGCAAATACATTTGTAATAGCCCCACAAAAAAAAAATACCTCGGAATTAACTAAAGAAATGAAGGACCTCTATGATGAAAACTTCAAAAACTTGAAAAAGGAAATCAAAACAGAACTTAGAAAATGGCAAAAACTCCCATGCTCCTGGATTGGAAAGATTAATATCATGAAAACGGCAATACTTCCCAAGGCAATCAAAAATTCAATGCAATACCTATCAAAATTCCAACCTCCTTCTTCAAGGAAATAGAAGCGACAACCCAAAAATTCATATGGAATAATGAAAGACCCCAAATAGCAAAAACGCTCATCAACAGAAAGAACACTGGTGGAGGAATAACAATACCAAATTTCAAACTCTACTATAAAGCCATAGGAATCAAAACAGCTTGGTACTGGCACAAGAACAGACCTCAGGACCAATGGAATACAATTAAAAACCCAGAAATGAACCTACAGACCTATAGTCATCTATTCTTCGATAAGGGAGCTAAAAAAAATAGAATGGTAGAAAGACAGCCTCTTCAGTAAATGGTGCTGGCAAAATTGGTAATTGTAGAAAACTAAAGCTAGATCCTTATATATCACCCTGCATCAGAATAAACTACAAATGGATCAAAGACCTCGGAGTCAAAGCAGACACTCTGAAAACTTTACAAGATGGAATAGGAGAAACACTAGGTCTCCTTGGCGCAGGTCGAAATTTTCTTAATAGAGACCCGGAAACACAACAAATCAAAGAAAAGTTGGACAAATGGGATTGCATGAAGTTGCAGAGCTTCTGCATGGCAAAGGACATAGTGAGCAAGATCAATAGAAAGCCCACGGATTGGGAGAAATCTTCACTAGCCATACAATGGACAAGGGTCTCATATCTAAAATATACTTGGAACTCAAAAAATTACAGTCCCCAACAAGAAATCCTCAAAGAAGCAACTGCCCAATAATTAAGTGGGCTAAAGACTTAAAGAGAAACTTCTCTGAAGAAGAAAGAAGGAGGGCCAATAGACACATGAAGAAATGCTCAACCTCCCTAGCCATAAAAGAAATGCAAATCCAAACAACATTGAGATAACACCTCACCCCCGTTAGAATGGCAAAAATCAAGAACTCTAGCAACAACCGATGCTGGAGGAGATGTGGACAGAAGGGAACCTTACTTCATTGTTGGTGGGAGTGTAAACTTGTTCAACCACTTTGGAAAGTAGTAGGGAGGTTCCTCAAAAGACTCCACATAGAGCTCCCCTATGACCCAGCAATCCCACATTTGGGCATTTACCCAAATGTTTACAAACAAGACCACACTAAAGCTACCATCACAACTATGTTTATTGCAGCATTATTTACTATAGCTAAGATATGGAACCAACCCAGATGTCCCTCAGTAGATGAATGGATCACGAAAATGTGGTATATATACACAATGGAATTCTATGCCTCCATCAGAAAGTCTGTGAAATTCTTATCTCTACTACACTATCAAATATACTAGAAGTGTTCTATGAATCAAGTAGTAAAGTGCTAGCCTTGAGCAAAAGAACTCAAAGCCCAGGCTGTTGGCTCAACCCCCTGACTGGCACAAAACCAAATGTTTCATTAGCTTATATTATACTAGGATTTCTGGTGTGAGACACAAGTCCTGGTTTTCCGAACCAACTTTCATAGCAGCTGCCACTTTTGATCTTTTCCCTAGTAGCTTTTATGATTGTTTTTTCCCATGCCTTATATTTACATTCCACTAATGGCATTATTTTGTTGGTTGGAGGGACATTTCAAGAATTCAATGACATAACAAAAAGGCATGTCTTGAATTTATTTTATTTTAAATAGGAAAAGGAAAAAATATGCTGAGTCTGAGCCCAGCAGAGAGTGAATGATGGTTTGATTGCAGAGCTGTTAAATGTATTCCAGGACGTGGGAGCCTACCAATTTAGGTGCTTAAGTTTTCAGGTCTTCCTGTAGCTTCACAATAAATATCTATGTTGTCACAGCCACCCTTGCCATCACAACCGATAAGTGTCAAGCCTTGATCTCACCCTTAGGTCGATGTAGATAAACAGGGAGGAATAAATGTAAGAAGAAATGGCGATTGACCCCAAGACAACAGCTTGATGAGCTTTCCTCATGTAACTCTGAGATTTCATGAGCCTAGCAGGCTTATCTCCACACAAGGCTTCTAAGCACTAAGGACCAGGCACTGTTGTAGACAATTGGAGAAATAGTTGTGAACACAGCTGCAAATCGCCTGCTCCATGCACATATCATGCTGAAAGAGAAAAACAGAAATAACAATGATATTGTCAATAAATCAGTAAGATGATGATGTGGGGAGACAGCTTAACATTGGAGGATCAGAGGAAAAGACATATGATCTAATAGCAGAGGGCATTATCCATGAAGTTATTGCTTTTCCAGGCTGGCTCCAATCTCAATCCCAGATCTCATCTTCCTGAGAGGCAAATTATAGGTGTGAGGCACCTTCAGTGGGATCTTTGATATAAATTTCTATAACCAATGTGTGTTAAGTTCCTTGGAAGTTTCTTGTGAGGAAGCTTCAAAATTAAACATATTATGCATCCTAAACTTTCTTTTCATTATCTTCTAATTATTTGAATATTAGCTGTCTTCCTCAGTTTTTGGAAAAAATCAAGACAATTTATTTTCATTGTTCAAAACCTGGGGAGGGATGGAAAATCACAGGTTCTTTGCTAAAGTACTATAATGTAATACTCATTTTGACTTGCAGTTTTACCAAATAATATGTCTTGCCCTTGATGGATTTTTCATCTTCAACAATGTTAGATAAATAAAACTATAAATTGGAGAAAAGCAACCACATAGTTGCAAGTTTATCACAATGACAGATATAAGCTGTCTACTTTCTATGCAATGAAAACAGTTGCCACAAGGATTAAAACCTTGAATAAAAACTTGGACATTCTTCCTCTTTGTACAAAGTTATTTTCTTTCTTTAATTTTCTTTTTTGTTTGTTGGTCGTTGGCCTTGAACTTCTGTCCTGTGGGCAGTCCCTCAGCTATCCAGCTTAAGGAGAACACTCTACCACTTGAGCCACAGCACCACTTCTGGTTTTCTGGTGGTCATTTGTAGGTAAGTCTCACAGCGTTTCCTGTCCAGTATGGCTTTGAACTGAAATCCTCAGATCTCAGTCTCCTGAGTAGATAAGAATACAGACGTGAGCCACCAACACCTGGCCAAAATAGTATTTTTTTCAATTTGGCTAGCCTGAATGATTAACAAGGAAAAAATAAGACCTAAAATTGTTAATTTGTGCTAAAATTTGCAATAGTTTTACCAGGAAGAATAGTGAAAGTCTGAGCTCAGAACTTGTACTTGTTGGCATGCACTCTACTCTACTCTCCTTCAGCTTATTTTTTAATCAATCATCGATTAAATAATTTGAAGCTTACAAGGCATCTTTTGGTAAGAATAAGTAAAATGAGCTTAAACTCCTGCCTTTTGAGTAGCAGAAGAAATCCTAGTATCTAGAATATATAGACAAAAACTGAAAAACTCAAAGAACAAATAATCTTATTAATAAATAAGTGAATTGACTAGATAGGTCCTAAAACAGATATAGGTGTCTAAGGAATACATGAAAAATATTCATCTTTAGTAATCAAGGAAATGCAAATCAAATCTATGTTGAAGTTCCATCTCTGCCTAATAAGAATGGCTCTTATCAAAGAAAACAAAAATACTGGCAAGGAGGTGGGGAAAGAAAGCCTGCACAATGTTGGCGATTAAGTGAATCAGTGTAGCCACCACAGAACTCAGTGTGGAAGTTCCACACAAGAAATCCTATATATATATCTGAAGAAATGTAAGTCAGCCTTATAGTAGAGCAATCTTCACACACTATTTTTTACAGCAGGATTCAAAATAGTCACGTTGTAGACTAAGCCACCAAAGGCAGAAAAGTATGTAAAACTGTTATCTCCAATTAACAATAAAAACAAATCTAGGAGTAGAGCTATAGATCAAGTGGCAGAGTACCAGCCTTGATGGAAAAAAAGCCAGGAAGAGATGAAGGTCCTAGCTTCAAGCCTCAGGACTGCCAAACACACACACACACACACACACACACAACCAATGCTACCTATATTTTGCCAAGCTTCTTACTCCCCTAAGATTTATGCACCTATGACAGAGCTAAATATTATGGGGAAGTGATATTTATAATAGTAAACTTCTACTGAAGAATCCAGGAATATTTCTTGTTTTGTTTGTTTTTGTGGTCACTGGGCTTGATCTCACAGCTTGATTAATGGCCCTGAGCCTTTTCTCTCAAGGATGGTGCTCTACAACTTGGAGCTACAGTTCCACTTCTGGTTTTGTGTTAGTTCATTGGAGATCATCTTAACGACTCAGTCCTCCACATGCTGATTTGTAACTGCAATTCTCAAATTTCAGCTTCCTGAATTGGTAGAATTATTGGCCTGATCCACCAACGCCAGGCTGGAACCTAAGTATTTTCACCACTGCTCACTGGAAGACTACAATTCTTTTTCCTCCAGAATGCTTTCCACGCACATTTCTTTCTGTACGACAATCGAACAAATAGAGAGGTTCCACTAGTTCACACCTACACATCCTATCTACTGAAAATCTGAGATCTGAGGATAGTGGTTCAAACCCAGCCCAGATAGCAAAATCTGGGAGACTTTTAGTCCCAATTAACCACAAAAAACTCTATGTTGTCCTGTGGCTCAAGCAATAGAGCTCTACCTTGAACAAATACCTCAGGGATAGACCTCAGGCTGTAAGTTCAAACCCCAAGACCAGTGCACATGAGTACGCGTGTGCATGTTCACACACACACACACACACACACACACACACACACACACACACACATTTATAACACAGTTCTCAAACCTAGGTGCCATCATAATCCCTTAATGTCATACTTTGCTATGAGAATTAGAAAAGTCTAACCTTTGGCCTGGGCTACAATCCATGCTGATAAACTGCACCTGGAGCTATTAAGTAGCTCAGAGCTGAGCCTGACCCACCCAGACTGGAAGTGAGGTGGTGCAGGTGGGTGGCCCCTACTCACCCAGACCGGACAGGTAAGTGAGGTGACACAGGCACATGGCCCCCACTCACACAGACCAGAAGCAGGAGTTAGGCAACACTAAGATGATGCCTCCAATCATCAAACCGGAAGGAGGAGTGAGATGACACAAGCATGTGGCCCCCACTCACCCAGAGGAGAAGCAGGAGTGAGGTGACACAGACATGTGGCCAGAAGCCAGACCAGAAGCAGGAGTGTGGTGGTGCAAGCACGACCCCCTACTTACCCAGACTGGAAGCAGGAGTGAGGTGATGCTGGCACATGGTCCTTATCCACCCAGACCGGAAGCAGGTGTGAGGTAACACAGTATGTGGCCATATTTATCCTGCCAGGAAGCAGAAGTGAAGTGACAGTAGCATGCCACACCAGAGGAGCCTCACGAGTCATGATGGCCCCCCGAGAAGGAAGGTGTGGGTCTGTGTCAATCCAGCCTTCTCTCCTGGCCTTTTGTTAAGGGCTGCTGGGTTCCATGGTGCACTTAGTAGGTCATAGGGCTCAAGCCATGGAGCCTGCTATCCTCTCTCAACTGGTACTGCACCTGCTGCAGCTATGGTAGAAAAGTTAATAAGTTCTAATTCACAGAATGTTTACCATGAACCATTAGTGTCTTCAGGTAACATGTGACACTTGCTAGTCACTTAATATTACAGTTGCCAATGTCCTAAGTGCTCACTAATGTGTAAATATTCTGGGATGGAAATCTCCATATCAATGATTGTCTTAAAATTTCTAGGAATGATGATTTTGACATGCTCTTTTTGAAGAGAAGGGGAAGGGATAATAGCCCCAACTGTATAAAAATGCCTTTGGGTGACACTCTATTGGCCCAAGACTGAGTTAACACATTTGGTATCAGTTGTTTTGGTTAAGTCTTTTGGGTCATGTTTTCTGTTTGGCCTTGGAGAATCTTAGGGTTCTCTTTGTTGACACAGAAGATGGGAAAGTAATTGCCAAGGCTTTATAGTCAGGAGCCATTTCCTTTCTGCCCTTCTGAGATGGCATCTCTCTACATAAGCAAGATGGCCTTGAACTTACTGTGCTTTTGCTTCAGTCTCCCAAGTGATGTAATTACAGGCTTATCCCGCCATGCCCAGGTAACTGTCATGGGCCATTTGAAATAGAAAAATTATGACATGTGTTCTATATCTACTAACAGACTTGTGCAAATATCAAATAACTTACAGCCTGGTTGTTAAGAATATAGACTCAGAAGGGGTGGGGCCAAGATGGTGACGGGACAGTAGGGAAATACAACAGCTCTCCCCAACCAAAAAGAGAGTTCGAGTTCCAACGCTTAATCTCCCCAACAGACCGATAACAACAAAAAGACGAATACTCAGAAAAACAGGAGGTGGAAAATAACAAAAAAGAGAGAGGAATAGAAGAATTTCAGAACAGAGAAGAGCAAAGACCCCTCCCCCGACCTTTACTGGCCATGCAGCAGCGCACCAAGCCATTGCCACCAGGACCAGTGGGGCTGCCGGAGCCCCAGAGACATAGGGGGCTGCCTGCAGATCACCTGCGCAGAAGCCGCCTGAGGTAACGGTGTCAGACATGCCGATTGCGATAAACGGAGAAAGCCCTGAGCCCGGAACTCGGCCCCACCACAGGAGCCCGAGAGCTACAAGGGACACCCACAGAACACCAAAGCAAAAGACCTACAAGGAACTGGTGCTGATCCGGAGAGTGCAAACCCCAGCCCTCAGAACCTATACGGAGGCCCAGCTCCCACCGTGGACACTGTGCACCTGACAGCTTCGACAGAGGCAGAGACAGAAGAGAATCACACAGAGCCACCACCACCCAGCCCAGCCCGTAACCACCCCAACTGAACTTGGATTGCAACAGCAACTGATGACCTACACCACACAGAAATAACTAGCTCCAGGGTGAGTACCCCACAGGGGACAGTGTATCCCTCAAGGGAGACCAGAGCTAGAAGGAATCCCCAGACCCTGATCCAGACTCCCTACCCCAACACCCGGACCACAGGACCCACTAAAACTGGGAACTGTTTGAGAGCTTCAACAGCCCATGGAGCACACTCCGCTGGCCAGGTTAGAGCAAGATGGCCCCTGGAAGGGAGCTTCAACGCCCAAGCCAGAAACAGCGCCCCTGGGTCAAGACAACCAACAGTAGCAGAAATTTGAACTGTGTACCCCAGGCTGTATAATCTAGGTGATATACATAGCAGAACAGGCCCAACCAGCGTGCCCCAGGTGGGGGGCCGGAACAAGGCCTGGGGATCCAGTGCCTGAACAACACAACCAACGCCTCCCAACTGAAGTCAAAAGCTGAGCATAGGCCTCAGCAGAGTGGAGAAAAACAGGGAACTGCACCCCCTGGGAAGCACACCTGTGACAAAAGACCTGGAAGCTCTGGACAAGAGAAGCCCACACCCCACCAAAACCCGACCCAAGTACTCTAGGCTGGGAATTGGGCAACACAGGCCGCCAGCACCTGATAGTAGGCAGAAGCTCAGGGTGGTAAGGTGGCTCAGCAGTAGCATGATCGTCTTGGGTGCATGAGTCCCTGGATGTGATTCCTCAGCATGACATAAGCAGAAAAGGTCGGAAGTGGTGCTATGGCTCAAATGGTAGGGTGCCAGCCTTGAGCTGAAGAGCTGAGGGACAGCAACCAAACCCAGAGTTCAAGCCCACAACCGGCCAAAAAAAAAAAAAACCCCAAAAACATCAGGAGCCCATAGCAGACTGCAGCATCTGGGAGAGTGCATCCATAGCATCCGATCTTGCCAAGAGCACCCATAGGAGCAAGCAGGAGAAGACTAGGCTGCTCAACCCTTCCAAAGATGGGAATTGCCAGCGATCTACAGCAGAGAGCCGAGAATCCTATGTAGATCAGACCAGTAGCTGGAGGTATGCCCCAACAGAATTCAGATCAGGCACAGACTCTCTCTACCAATACAGAATCAGCAACCAAGCAAAGACAGACACACCAAAACAAAATTGGAGATTAGTCTCCTGAACTCCCATGCGAAAATCACAGAGAAAAATTACAAGGTCTATCAACACCCAGGATAGCAAGCTATCCTCAATAGCCAGCAGCCACACAGGGGAGAGTTCCAGTGGGAGCAAAGCAGGAATGGAAGACAAAAGCTACATCCAAGGGATGCTGGAGGCAATGACTCAAGAAATAAAGAGAGAAATAGAAAAGAAATTGAAAGAGCACAAGAATGAACTATCAAAAGAGATACAGGATATCAAACAAGAGATGCATGCAAAACTAGAGGCAGCAGAAACCTCAGTAAGAAATGAGATAAGTGCCAAATTGGAGACAGTACATACTTCATTAAGAGGTGAGATCAGTACTTTGAGAACCAACATAGAATCCATAAAGGAGTCCATGTCCTCCATGCAAACCACAATAGAAGCCACAGTCAGCAGAGTGAGTGAAATGGATTGTAGTGTGTCAGATACAGAAGAGAGAATACACCAAGTGGACCAAAAAGTGACAGATATGGAAAAAATCACTCAAATTAAGCCAAAGGAAAATTCAAGAGCAAGCAGGTAATGCCAAGAAATTTAACGTTTGTATAATTGGAGTTGACGAAGGTGAGGAATTTCAGAGCAAGGGAATGCAACACCTATTCGACAAGTTAATCGGTGAAAATTTTCCCCATCTCAAAAAAGAACATCTTACCTACATAACAGAAGCATATAGCACACCCAACAAGCAAAATCCCAGGAGAAACACTGATAGATCTGAATAATAATGAAACAATCTTGCATACAGCAAAAACGAAGAAGGAGCTATACTACAATGGGAAACAAATTAGAATCACTGCAGATCTCTCCACACAAACACTGAATGCAAGAAAGGCCTGGGAAAGTACCATATGAGCCCTGAGAGCCAATAACTGCCAACCCAGACTGATATACCTGGCAAAGCTAGCATTCACATTCGATGGAGAACTGAAAATTTTTAATGGCAAAGAAAAACTAAATGAATACATAAACATTAAGCCAGCATTACAAATAATACTAAGAGGGGGGGACACAACCTGAAGAAAGCAACCAGGAACTGGGACCTTCGCCCAGACAGGCATTAATCAAAGTCTAACTAAGCAAACACAGGAGGAAAGGAAAGAAGAAAAACTTAGGAAAACGGGATGACAGAGAAAACAATGCATCTCTCTATACTTTCTCAATATTAATGGGCTTAATTTGCCAATCAAAAGAAAAAACTGCAGACTGGAACAGAAAACAAGACCCATTCATCTGTTGCCTTCAGGAGACCCACCTCTCAGCCAAACATACAAACAAATTCAGAGTAAAGGGTTGGAAAAGGATCTACAAATCAAATGCCCCCAGTAAGAAAGCAGGTGTAGCTATCCTGATATCTGACAAAATAAACTTTTCATTTAAACCAGTACAGAAAGACAAGGATGGACACTACATATTAATAGAGGGAAAAATCCAAGAGGAGGATATTACCATCATCCACTTATATGCCCCAAATATTGATGCACCCACATAGGTAAAACAAATACTCTCAAACTTACAGAATAAAATAGATCGCAACACGATAATACTAGGAGACTTTAACACACCACTCTCACCAAAGGACAGATCCACCAACCAGAGGATTGGCAATGAAGCTACCGAATTAAGTGAGGCCATACTTCAAGCAGAATTAACTGACATCTACCGAGTATTTCACCCTAAAACAACACAGTACACGAATTCTTCTCAGCAGCTCATGAAACTTTCTCCAAAAGAGACCATATCATAGTTCATGCAAGGAACTTAAGCAAATACAAAGAGATCGACATAATCCCCTGTGTCCTATCTGACCACAGTGGAATTAAGCTAGTTCTCAATAACAAAGCATACCGCAGAAATTTTTCTAATACAGGGAAATTGAACAGCACACTTCTTAGCAATGCCTGGGTAACAGAAGAGATCAGAGAAGAAATAAAACATTTCCTATAACTCAATGAAAATGAAAACACATTGCAAAGAAACTTGTGGGACACAGCAAAAGCAGTCCTGAGGGGCAGATTTATTGCCCTCAGTGCCCACATCAAGAGAATGGAGACAGACCAAGTAAATAATCTCATGTTGCAATTAAAACAGCTAGAAAAACAAGAAAAAATGGAACCTAAAGTTACTAGATGGAGCCAGATAACCAAATTAAGAGCAGAGATTAACCAATTAGAAAATCAGAAAATTATAGCCAAAATTAACCAAACAAAAAGCTGGTGCTTTGAAAAAATAAATTAAATGGATGAACCGATGGCAAGATTAATTAAAAAAAGAAGAGAGGAAACCCATATTAACGGGATTGGGGATGCCACGGGAAAAATCACCACACGTACCCAAGATATTCAAACAATCCTAACGGACTACTTTCAAAAGTTATACTCTCTAAAGGAAGAAAACCTGGCAGAAATGGATGCATTTTTAGAGAAATATACAAGTTGCCCAAATTGAGCAAAGAAGAAGTAAACCAATTAAATTAGCCAATATCCTACAACGAGGTACAGGTAGTTATCAAAAGTCTTCCAACAAAAAAAAAAGCCCAGAACTAGATGGATTCACAGTAGAATTCTACAAGACCTTTAAAGAAGAGCTATTACCCATACTCCTCAAGCTCTTCAGAGAAAAAAAGAAGGAGGGAGCTATCCCAAACTCATTGTACGATGCCAATATCACAATCATCTCCAAACCAGGCGAAGACCCAACCAAAAAGGAGAATTACAGGCCAATTTCCTTGATGAACACAGATGCAAAGATCCTTAACAAGATTCTAGCTAACAGAATCCAGAAACACGTAAAAAAAAATTATACACTATGACCAGGTAGGCTTCAGCCCAGAGATGCAGGGATGGTTTAACATACGTAAGTCAATAAATGTAATCCAACACATCAACAGAGCCAAGGTCAAGAATCACATGATTATCGCCACAGATGCAGAAAAGGCCTTTGATAAAATCAACATTCATTCATATTAAGCTCTGGAGAAAATAGGAATAGAAGGAACATTTCTTAAAACAACAAAAGCCATTTATGACAGACCAATAGCCAATTATATGTAATGGGGAAAAGCTACAACCAATTCTCCTAAAATCAGGAACAAGGCAAGGATGCCCACTGTCTCCACTCTTCTTCAATATAGTCCTGGAACCCTTATCCAGGGGAATAAGGCAAGAAAAAGATATTAAATGGATCCGCATAGGGAAAGAAGAAGTTAAACTATCCCTTTTTGCAGACGACATGATACTATACCTTCACGATCCCAAAAACTCCATCCCTAAACTTTTAGAAATCATAAATCACTTCGGCAAAGTAGCAGGATACAAAATAAACCCACAAAAATCAGTTGCCTTCCTGTACACTGACAATGTACAAGAAGAGAGGGAAATAAAAGAAGCAACCCCATTCACAATAACCTCCCCCAAAATAAAATATTTAGGAATTAACCTAACCGAAGATGTAAAAGAACTATTTAATGAAAACTATAAAAAGTTAAAGAAAGAAATTGCAGAAGACACTAGGAAATGGAAAGACCTCCCATGCTCTTGGATAGGCAGACTTAATATAGTGAAGATGGTAATACTGCCAAAATTAATATACAAATTCAATGCAATTCCTATTAATATCCCAATGACGTACATCACTGAAATACAGAAAACAGTCAAAAATTCATATGGAACAATAAAAGACCTAGAATAGCCAAAACAATTCTAGGGAATAAAGATAACCTGGGAGGGATATCTAGGCCGAACTTCAAACTCTACTACAGAACTATAATAACAAAGATAGCATGGTACTGACACAAAAACAGACCCGAAGACCAATGGAATAGAATAGAAGACCCAGAAATGCCACGGACCGGCTCTGTCGGGACAACGGAGGACACCTAGTGGAGGAAATGGAATAGGTGAGGAGATGGCAAACAGACAACTCACACACGAGGAGTGGATGCTGAGTGCGATTTAATGCAGAGGATAACAAACTTTTATAGCAAAAGTCTCCATGAGAAAGGGCAAAAGGTTACACAATCTTGCTGCAGAGCTTCGTTCTTGGGTGGTCACCAGCTGGTTGCTTGATAGGCACTTGTTTTCTGCTTTACCTCTATTTTTAAGAAATACAATGGGTTTCGATGTTTATCACCAATTAACCATTACTTCTTTCTATAGAGGCCTTAACTGTCCCATAAGATCTTTCTTGTTCCTTCTTTAATAGTAAGCACCAAGGAGGCCTAGATCTAGCAAGTCTCTTAGTAAATGAAAGAGAGTAACAGGAAGTTCTTTCTCCTAAGTAGTTTTCCCGGCAATTGACATACACTCTTTGTGCTCTAGCCGCGCCTATGGCTTCTTGTAAATCTCTTATAAACAATTCCTTCTGCTGAAGTGACATAATGAAACCCCCAATACTTTTATATTTACTTATGACTTGTCTACTAGCCTCCATAAGAGGGGCTTTCCGGGTAGCATTTAACTCTGGTGAGTTAGTCATATTTTTAAGACACTCATCAGATGTTGGAGTCGTCAACACTCTTAAGAAAGAGCCTTGAATAAGGGAACGTTGAGTATGAGTAAGTACAATGAGCAGCAGGAACAGTAAAAGATTAATAGGCACTCCTATACAGTGAAGAAAAGAAAAACAGGAACAGAAAGACATCTTTCCCAGGGGCTTGCCAGCCTTTCCAGGAGGTAGGCCTCTTTGAAGCCCCATTCTCTGAGGTAGACTTCGGTGAAGTCCCATTCTCAGAGATAGGTCTCTGTGAAGCCCCATTCTCAGGTCTGAAAGCAGGTTTTCCATGCTAAGCAGACTCCACCAGAGTAGGCGTGGCACCGAAATAAATCCACAGGCCTACAGCCAGCTGATATTTGACAAAGGAGCCAAAGACATACAATG
Organism: Dipodomys spectabilis; assembly: GCF_019054845.1. NCBI lineage: Eukaryota > Metazoa > Chordata > Mammalia > Rodentia > Heteromyidae > Dipodomys > Dipodomys spectabilis. The sequence continues at coordinate 137,901 of NW_024871174.1, read as the reverse complement.
GAAGAAACACAACCTCTTCAACCATGGGTGCTGGGAAAGGTGGACAGCCACATGCAGAAAACTAAAAGTTGACCCAGCCTATCACCATGCACCAACATCAACTCAAAATGGATTAAAGATCTCAACATTAAACCTTAATCTCTGAAACTACTGCAGGACAGAGTAGGAGAGATACTTGAACTAATAGGCACAGAAAGGAACTTCCTGAACAGAGTCCCAGGGTCACAACAAATTGGAGAGAGACTCGACAAATGGGACTACCTTAAAATAAAAAGCTTCTGCACAGCTAAATCTATCACATCAAAGCTAGAAAGACAACCAACTAATTGAGAAAAAAATATTTACCAGCAATAAATGAGAGAAGTGGTTAACATCCACTATATATATGGAACTCAAGAAACTAACCCCTCCCAAACCTAACAAACCAATTACTAAATGGGCAAGGGAACTAAAGAGGAACTTCTCAGATTAAGAAAGAAAAATGGCAAAGAAACACATGAGGAAATGTTCATCATCCCTGGTGGTGAAGGAAATGCAAATAAAGACAACCCTGAGATACCACCTTACCTGAGTCAGAATGGCCCACATCTACAAATCAGCCAACCACAAATGCTGGAGGGGATGTGGAGAAAGAGGAACCCTATTACACTGCTGGTGGGAATGTACACTTATACAACCACTTTGGAAAGCAGTCTGGAGGGTCCTTAGAAAGTTAAAGATTGTCCTTCCTTATGACCCAGTCATACCACTTCTAGCCATCTACCCTGAACAACAGGAACCAATGTACAAGGACATGCGCACCTCCAATGTTTATTGCAGCACTGTTCACAATAGGTAGGATATGGAAACAACCCAGATGCCCCACCACAGATGAATGGATCCAAAAATTGTGGTATCTATACACAATGTAATATTATTCAGACATTAGAAAGGACAAAATAATGGCATTTGCAGGGAAATGGATGGAGCTAGAAGGAATAATGTTGAGCGAGGTAAGCCAAGAGCAAAGAGACAAACGGTACATGGTCTCCCTGATAAGTGGATGCTAAATCCAAAATGTTAGGTGATACGACAAAACTAACAGGACTTAAGAAACAAAGAACTCCCACTCATATGGTCGAACCACTACTAAATATCCCCATGCTGCTGATCACATGTATGGTGTATATGTGTACACTGTTATATGTTATAGACCGTGATAGACAATTTGCTCCAGGAAAGTTAGCATGAACTTGTGACTTTAAATGAGCATCATTATTCCACAATACTGTGAAACTTGGGAAATTATGTAATCACTTAATCACAATTGAAAAAAAAAGAATCTCACTGAAGGTAGGGAGGGAAGGGATAGTAAGGGGAAAGCAATGGAGGGGGTAACCATGCTCAATAGGAAGTGTACTCATTACCTTGCTCATGTAACTGTAACCCTTTGTATAGTATCTTTACAATAAAAAAATTTAAAAAAAGAATATAGACTCAGATTCAACTGAATTTCCAATTCAATTTTGGCTACTTACTTGATTTTGGTTAAAGAGGAAGACAATATATCATTGAGCTTTATTCACTTATATGCAAATGTGATTGGAGCCAGGGACAGGTGGCTCATGCCTATAAAATTCCTCAGCAGGCTGAGATGGAAGGGTTGTGTTTCAAAGCCAACCCGGGCAGAAAAGGCACTATGAGATTCTTAGTTCCAGTTAGTCTCTCAAAAACCAGAAGTGTGCTGAGAATTTGCCTCAGTGGAAGCATACTTGCCATGCATGAGGCCCTGGGTTCGAATGCTCACCTCCACATAAGTAGAAAAAGCCAGAAGTGTCACTATGTCTGAAACAATAGAGCTTTAACCTGAAAAGATGAGACACAGCACCAAGTCCCAGAGTTCAGGCCCCATTACCACCACCACCACCACCACTACCACCACCACCAACAATAACAATTACAACAAAAACCAGAAATGGAGCTCTGGCTCAAGTGTTAGAGTGCTAGAAAGTAGATCAGGGACAGCACCCAGTCCTTGAGATCAAGCTCCACGACCAAATAAACTAAAAGAAAAACAGAAGTGGAGCTGTGGTTCAATAGGTAGAGTGCTAGAAAGTGGATCAGAAACAGTCCCTGCTTTCAAGTCCCAAATTATACGATTGGATACTGGTATTTCCCATCTTCTAGGGTTGTTATGATTATTCAATAAACTGAATTTATTGAGCATTTCCTATTGAAAGGGATTTTTCATCACCAGCAAGTGATTTATGATGTAGCAGAGCATGCCATGTATACCCTCTACTTCAGTGGGGAATTGAATGTAAATTTTGTGAGTCCTATTATAATACCAGGTCAGGAGCCAAACTGATGAGCCACATACTCTTCTGAAAAATTGTTTCATATGTTAGATTTAGTTTCCCACATCAGTTTGCCATTCTGCTTCTAGTCAGAAAATATCTAAGGCTCAGAAAGGATTCAAGCTCTCTGTTAAACCATGCTGTAGCCATTTTTATTTTTATTTTTTTCCAAATTTTTTATTGTGATTAAGTGATTACATAATTTCCCAAGTTTAACAGTATTGTGGGATAGTGATGTTTAGTTAAAATTCACAAACACATTATAATTTTCATGGAGCAAATTATCTATAAAGGTGTATGAGCTTTGCAATAGTTATTTCTTTCACATTTAGTGTTATGTACATTTCTTTTGTTTTGCACAGCATCAGCTGTTCCCTCTTTCCCACTTGTTCCCTCCCTCCCATGACTGCCATTGAGTTGCTTTGTTCATTTTGGTCAATGTCCAGTTCAGGTGATGGGTCCCAGTGTTGTATGTTTTTCTGGGATTCCCACTAGTTCTGTGTCATCCTTCTGGTTTCCCTCTGGTGTGCACATATATACCATACATGTGATCAGCAGCACTGAGTTATTTAGTAGTGATTCGACCAGATGAGTGGAAGTCCTTTGTTTCTTAAGTCCTGTTAATTTTGTTGTATCATATAGCATTTTGGATTTAACATCCACTTATCAGGGAGACCATGTGCCGTTTGTCTCTTTGTTCTTGGCTTACTTTGCTCAACATGATTCCTTCAAGCTCCATCCATTTCCCTGCAAATGCCATTATTTTGTCCTTTCTAATGGCTGCATAATATTCCATTGTGTATAGATACCACAATTTTTGGATCCATTCATCTGTGGTAGGACATCTAAGTTGTTTCCATATCCTGGCTATTGTGAACAGTGCTGCAATAAACATGGAGGTGCTTGTGTCCTTGTTGTTCAGGATAGATACCTAGGTCAATGTTCAGTTTTCTGAGGTCCCTCCAGATTGCTTTCCAATGTGGTTGTATAAGTGTACATTCCCACCAGCAGTGTAATAGGGTTCATCTTTCTCTGCATCCCCTCCAGCATTTTTCGTTGGCTGACTTGAGGATGTGGGCCATTATGACTGGGGTAAGTTGGTATCTCAAGGTTGTTTTAATTTGCATTTCCTTCAACACCAGGGATGGTGAACATTTCCTCATGTGTTTCTTTGCCATGCTTATCTCTTCTTCTGAGAAGTCTCTCTTTACTTCCCTTGCCCATTAGTAATTGGTTTGTTAGATTTGGGGGGGATTAGTTTCTTGAGTTCCCTGTATATACTGGATATTAACCGCTTGTCTGATATACTGCTGGTAAATATTTTTTCCCAATTAGTTTGTTGTCTTTCTAGCTTGGTTGCTATAGCTTTAGCTGTGCAGAAACTTTTCATTTTAAGGTAGTCCCATTTTTTGAGTCTCTCTCCAATTTGTTGTGACAGTGGGACTCTGTTCAGGAAGTTCCTTCCTGTGCGTGTAAGTCCAAGTGTCTCTCCTACTCTGTCTTTCGGTAGTTTAAGAGATTCCAGATTGATGTTAAGGTCTTTAATCCATTTTGAGTTGATGCTGGTGCATGGTGATAGACTGGGGTCCACTTTTAGTCTTCTACATGTGGCCACCCAGTTTTCCCAGCACCAGTGGTTGAAGAGGCTGTGTTTCTTCCACTGAATAACTTTGGGTCCTTTGTCAAATATCAGCTGACTGTAGGCATGTGGTTTTATTTCTGTATCTTCTATTCTATTCCATTGGTCTTTGGGTCTGTTTTGGGGCCAGTTCCATGTTGTCTTTTTTATTATGGCTCAATAGTAGAGTTTAATGTTCAGCATCAACATGCCTCCCATGTTCTTTATTTCCTAGAATTCTTTTGGTTATTCTAGGTCTTTTATTGTTCCATATGAATTTTTGGACCGTTTTCTGTATTTCAGAGATGTACGTCATTTGGATTTTAATAGGAATTGCAATTGAATTTGTATATTTATTTTGGCAGTATTACCATTTTCACTATATTAAGTTTGTCTAGCCAAGAGCATGTAAGGTCTTTCCATTTCATGGTGTCTTCTGTAATTTATTTCTTTAAGTTTTTATACTTTTAGTTAAATAGTTCTTTTACATCTTTGGTTAGGTTAATTCCTAAATATTTTATTTTTTGGAAGGTTATTGTGAATGGGGTGCTTCCCTTATTTCCCTCTCTGCTTGTACATTGTCAGTGTACAGGAAGGCGACTGATTTTTGTGGGTTGATTTTGTATCCTGCTACTTTGCCAAAGTGATTTATAATTTCTAAGAGTTTGGGGATGGAGTTTTTGGGATTATGAAAATATAGTATCATTTCATCTGCACAAAGGGATAGTTTAACTTCTTTCCCTATGAGGGTCCATTTAATGTCTTTGTCTTGCCTTATTGTCCTGGCTAATTGTTCCAGGACTATATTGAAGAGGAGTGGATAGAGTGGGCATCTTTGCCTTGTTCCTGATTTTAGGAGAATTGGTAGTAGCTTTTCCCCATTAAGTATAATATTGGGTATTGGTCTGTCGTATATGGCTTTCATTGTTTTAAGAAATGTTCCTTCTATTCCTATTTTCTCCACAGCTTTTAACATAAATGAATGTTGTATTTTACCAAAAGCCTTTTCTGTGTCTGTGGAGATAAGCACGTCAATCTTGACTTGGCTCTGTTGATGTGTTGGATTACATTTATTGACCTATGTATGTTAAACCATCCCTGCATCTCTCTGATGAAGTCGACCTGGTCGTAGTGTATGATTATTTTGTGTGTGTTTTCTGGATTCTGTTAGCTAGAATTTTGTTAAGGATCTTTGCATCTGTGTTCAAGGAAATTTGTCTGTGAATCTCTTTTTTGGTTGAATCTTTGCCTGGTTTGGGGATGAGTGTGATATTGGCATCATAGAATGAGTTTGGGATAGTTCCCTCCTTCTCTGTTTCTCTGAAGAGTTTGAGGAATATGGGTATTACTTCCTCTTTATAGGTTTTATAGAATTCTGTTGTGAATCCATCTATTCCTGGGCTTTTCCTTATTGGAAGACTTCTGATTGCTTCCTGCATCTCATTGTGAGATAGTGGCTTATTTAATTGATTTAATTCTTCTTTGCTCAGTTTGGGGAACTTCTGTTTCTGTAAAAATGCATCCATTTCTGCCAGGTTTTCTTTGTTTAGAAAATATAACTTTTGAAAAGCGTCCTTTAAAATTGTTTGGATATCTTGGCTACTTGTGATTTTTCCTGTGGCATCCCTGATCTTGTTAATTTGGGTTTCCTCTCTTCTTTTCTTAATTAATCTTGCCAATGGTCCATCAGTTTTACTTATTTTTTTTAAAGAAACAGCTTTTTGTTTTATTAATTTTATCTATGATTTTCCTATTCTCTATTTCATTAATTTTCAGCTATTAGTTTGATTGGCTTTGTCTCGTAACATTGGGTTCCATTTGTTCATGTTTTTCTAGCTGTTTTAATTGCAATATGAGATTTTTTACTTGGTCTGTCTATTTTCTTGATGTGGGCACTGAGGGTAATAAATTTGCCACTCAAGAATGCTTTTGCTGTGTCCCACAAGTTTCTTTGTGATGTATCTTCATTTTCATTGAGTTGTAGGAACTTTTTGATTTCTTCTTTAAGTTCTTCTGTTACCCAGGTTTTTCACAGAAGTTTGCTGTTCAATTTTGATGTATTTGAATAATTTCTATGGTTTGATTTATTATTGACAACTAGCTTGATTCCACTGTGTTCGGACAGGACACAGGGGATTCAGTCAATCCCCTTGTATTTGCTTAAGTTTCTTGCATGAACTATGATTTTGGAGAAAGTTCCATGAGCTGCTGAGAAGAATGTGTATTGTTGTTTTAGGGTGAAATACTGTATAGATTTCAGTTAGTTCCGCTTTTGGCTTCACTCAATTCGGTAGCTTCTTTGCCAATCCTCTGGTTGGTGGACCTGTCCTTTGGTGAGAGTGGTATGTTAAAGTCTCCTAGTATTATTGTATTGGGATCTATTTTATTCTGTAATTTTGAGAGTATTTGCTTAACATATTTTGGTGCGCCAATGTGTGGGGAATATAAGTTAATAATGGTAATATCCTCCTCCTGGATTGTTCCCTGTATTAATATGTAGTGTCCTTCCTTGTCTTTTTCTATTGATTTTAATGAAAAGTTCATTTTATTAGATATCAGGATAGCTACTCCTGCTTTCTTACTGGGGGCATATGATTGGTAGATCCTTTTTCAACCCTTCACTCTGAGTTTGTTTGTATGTTTGGCTGAGAAGTGGGTCTCCTGAAGGCTAAAGATGGATGGGTCATGTTTTCTGATCCAATCTGGAGTTCTTTTTCTTTTGATTGGTGAATTAAGACCGTTAATATTAAGAGATAATATAGAGAGATGCATTGTGGTCCCTGTCATTCCCTGTTTCTTTAAGATTTTCTTCTTTCCTTTCCTCCTGTGCTTGCTCAGTTAAAATTCTATTAATGCCTGTCTGGTGTGGGTCCCTGTTCCTGGTTGCTTTCTTCAGGTTGTGTTCCCCCTCTTAGTATTATTTGTAATGCTGGCTTAATGTTTATGTATTCATTTAGTTTTTCTTTATTTTTAAAGTTTTTCAGTTCTCCATCTACTGTGAATGCTAGCTTTGCCGGGTATATCAGTCTGGGTTGGCAGTTATTGGCTCTCAGGGCTCGTATGATACTTCCCCAGGCCTTTTTTGCATTCAGTGTCTGTGTGGAGAGATCTGCATTGATTTAATTTTTTCCCATTGTAGTATAGCTCCTTCTTCATTTTTGCTGCATGCAAGATTTTTTCCTTATTTTTCAGATCTACCATTTTTACTATAAAGTGTCTAGAAGTGTTTCTCCTGGGATCTTGCTTCTTTGGTATTCTATATGCTTCTGTTATTTAGGTAACTTGTTCTTTTTTGAGATGGGGGAAAGTTTCACAGATTATCTTGTTGAATAGGTGTTGCATTCCCTTGCTTTGATATTCCTCACTTTTGTCCACTCGAATTATATGAAGGTTAAATTTCCTGGCACTATCTGCTTGCTCTTGGATTTCCCTTTGGCATAATTTAAGTGATTTTTTTTTCCATATCTGAGATTTTTTTTTGGTCCAGTTGGTGTATTCTGTCTTCTGTATCTGACACTCTACATTCCATTTTGTTCACTCTGTTAACTACAGCTTCCATTGTGGTTTGCATGGACTCATTTATGGATTCAATGTTGGTTCTCCAAGTACTAATCTCACCTCTTAATGAGGTGTGTACTACCTCTATTTTTGTACTAATCTCACCTCTTAGTGAGGTCTGTGCTGCCTCTGTGTTTGTACTAACCTCACCTTTTAGTGAGGTGTGTACTGCCTCTATTTTTGCATGCACCTCCTGTTTGATACCTTGCATCACTTTCAATATTTTGTCCCTGTGTTCTTTAAATTTCTGGTCTATTTCTCACTTTAATTCTTGAGTCATTACCTCCTGCATCTCTTGGATGTACCTTTGTCTTCCATTCCTGCTTTGCTCCCACTGGGCCTCTCCCTTGGGTGGCTGCTGGCTTTGGGTGTAGCTTGCTATACTGGGTATTGATAAAGCTTGTAATTTTTTTTCTGTGATTTTCGCATGGCATTTCAGGGATTATTGGAGACTAATCTAAAATTTTGTTTTGGTCAATAGATGTTTGCTTTGCTTGGTTGCTGTTTCTGTGCTGGTAGAGAGAGTTTGTACCTGCCTGGTCTCAGTTCTGTTGGTGGCCAACTTCTAGCTTCTACTCTGACTGACGTAGGGTTCTGTTCTCGGCTCTCTGCTGTAGATCACTGGCAGTTCCCACCTATAGAAGGGTTGAGCAGTCTAGAATGTTCCTGTTTATTCCAACAGGTGCTCTTGGTGCGATCGGATGTGCTTGATGTACTCTCCCATTTGCTGGAGTCTGCTATGGGCTCCTGATTTTTTTTTTGGCCTGTTGTGGGCTTTAACTCTGGGCCTGGGCGCTGTCCCTCAGCTCTTCAGCTTAAGGCTGGTGCCCTACCATTTGATCCACAGCATGACTTCTGGCCCTTTCTGCATATATGGTGTTTGGGAATCAGATCCAGGACCGCATGCACACAAGATAAGCACTCTAATGCTGAGCCACCTTATCAGCCTGACCTCCTGACTATTATCAGGTGCTGAAGGCCTGTGTTGTCCAATAACCAGCCTAGGATATATGGGTCGGGTTCTGGTTGGGTTTTGGCTTCTGGTTCTCTTGTGCTAGACCCCTGGTCTTTTGCTGTCAGAGGCATGATTCCAAGGCGGGTGCAGTTCCTTGTTTTACCCCCTCTGCTGAGGCATATGCTCAGCTTCTGAATTCATTTGGGAGGAATTGGTTGTGTTGTTCAGGCGCTGAATCCCCAGGCCTTGTCCCGGCCCCTGGCCTGGGGCACGCCAGTTGGACCTGTGCTGCTGTGTATCCCACCTAGGTTACACAGCCTGGAGTACAAATTTCAAATTTCTTCCACTGTTGGCTGTTTTGACCTAGGGGCACTGTTCCTGGCTTGGGCATTTGAGCTCCATTCCAGGGGCGCTCTTGCTCTAGCCTGGCCAGCTGGGTATGCTCCATGGGCTGGTGGAGCTCTCAAACTATTCCCAGTTTTAGTGGATCCTGTGGGGGAGGAGTCTGGGTCAGGGTCTGGGGATTCCCACCAGCTCTGGTCTCCCTTGAGGGATACACTGTCCCCTGGGGAGTATTCATCCTGGAGCTTGTTGTTGTTTCTGTGTGATGTAGGTCATTGGTTGCCATTGCAATCAGAGTTCAGTTAAGATGGTTGTGGGCTGAGCAGGGTGGTGATGGCTCTGTGTGTTTCACCTCAGGCTCTGTCTCTGTTGATGCTGTTTGGGTTGGCGCCACTGGATGGACCTCCGGCTGAGGAGTTGGGAAGGGGTAACCAGTTAATGAGATAATAGTCTAACAGACTTTCTTACCCAGGTTGTCTTTAAACCTCGATTGTCAGATCTCATCCTCCTGAGTTGCTATGATTACCGGCATGAGCCACTGGCACCAGCTTTTTTGAAAAAGCAACAATTAATAAGGCAGATACCTTAGATCATGCCTGTAATCCTAGCTACTCCAGAGGCTAAGATCTGAAGATGATGATTTGAATGTAGTGGTGCAAAAACGTTTGTGTGAGTCTTTTATCTCCAATAAACTGCTCAAGAAAATCCAGAAGTGAAACTTTGGCTCAAGTGGTAGAGTGCACTCTTGAGCAAAAGAGAATCTCAGGGACAGCACCTAGATCCTGAGTTCAAGCTCCATTTCTGGCACACACACACACACACACACACACACACACACACACACTGAAAAGTAAATAGAAAATGTGAAGAAATCAAGGACAAAAAAATCTGAATATTGTAAGGACTTTTGGGTTTAGAGGTATGACTCAGTTTGTAGGACAATAGCTTATGATTGAAACTTTCAGGTACCAAGGACTTAAAAAAAGAATTATCTGCCCTGTATTTCCCTTTTGTCATATTCTCATTTGGGAACTATCTTCTTTAAAAAAAAAAAAAAAACAAATATTGCTGTTTTAGTGGTGATATACAGCATGGTTACTTTTCTCTATGTCAGGTAACTAGTACATTTCCTTCCTTTTACCTAGTCTCATCTGTTCCCCCATTCTCATCCATTCCCTCCCTCCCATCTTGACCCTCGAGTTGCATAGTCCACTTTCAACAATGTCCAGTACAGCCAGTGTGCTCTACTGCTGCAATTTTTCATCCACTTTCCACTGATTCTGTATCCTTCCCCTATCTTTCCTTAGATATGCACGCATATTACATACTGTATATTGGGTAAAGAATACAGAGACATCACAAAATGAATAGATGAATTAAGACAAGTTCCTTTGTTTCCTTATCTTTGCAATTTAATTCAGTATATGTATTGTTTTATACACATAAGAAGAGGTGCTTGGGTATTACAATTTTGTGATTTTCTCCAAAGCCTGTCCTCTTCTGTTCTTATTGTATATGATGCCTAGAATCATGTACAGTTTGTCATATCCCCTTGAGTTTTAAATCTAACTTTCACATATCAGGGAGAAAATGTGCCATTTGTCTCTATGATCTTGGCTTAACTTTCTTAACATGATTTATTCTAGTTCCATCCATTTCCCTGCAAATGACATTATTTTTTCTTTCTAATGGCTCTTTCTGTAAAATTTCATTGTATATAGATAGCATAATTATTGGATCCATTTATTTATTGTGGGGCATCTGGGTTTTGTACATAACTTGGCACTGTGAATTGAGCAGCAAGGAACATGGTTATGCAAGTGTCCTTGTCATATTATGGTTCATGATGCTCAGGTTAGATGCCTAGAACTGGTATGGCTGCAGGGATGATATTAGAGAAGGCCTGTATTTCGATTTTTGAGCAACTTCCAGACTGCTTTCCAGAGTGGTTGTTTTAGTATACATTCCCACCACCAGTGCAGTAGGATTCCTTTTCCTCCACTTCCCAACAGCATTTGTTTTCAGAATTCAGAATATTTGGGTAAGATGGTACCTCAGGATTGCTTTGATTTACATTTTTTATGGCCATGGATGATGAATCTTTTCTGATGGTTCTTTGCCATATTTACCTCTTCTTCTGAGAAGTCTCTCCTTACCTCCTTGCCCATTTAGTGATTGGTTTATTAGGTTTGGGAGGGATAGTTTCCTGAAATCCATGTATACATTGAATATTAGCCCTTTTTCTGATGTATTGCAGGTAAATATCTTTTCCCAATTTGTTGGCTGTCTTTTTAGTTTAGTGGCTATGTCCCTAGTCTTTGCAGAATTTCTTTCCTTTGATATAGTCCCATTTGTTGGGTCTCTCTCCTATCTGTTGTGCCCCTGGGACTCTATTCAGGAAGTTCCTGCCTGTACCTACAATTTCTAATGTCACCCCTATTCTGTGTTACAGTAGTTTGGCTGATTTTATGTTAGTTAATTCATTTTGAATTGATGTTAGTGCAAGCAGAGATCCACTTCTAGTTTTCTGACTATGGCTGCCCAGTTTTCCCAACACCAATTGTTGAAAAGGCTATGATTTGTGTGCGTGAGTGTGTGTGTGTGTGTGTGTGTGTGTGTGTGTGTGTGTGTGTGTGTGTGTGTCGGTTTTGAGGCTTGAACTCTGGTCCTCAACGCTGTCTTTCAGCTATTCAGCTTAAGGCTAGTGCTTGAGCCACAGTTCCACTTCCCATTTTCTTGTGCTTTATTGGAGGTAAGAGTCTCATGGGCTTCCCTGGCCCTGCTGGCCTTAAACAACGATCCTCAGATCTCAGCCTTCTGAGTAACTAGGATTAAAGGCATGAGCCACAGGCAACTGGCAAGGCTACGTTTTTCCACTGTACATCTTTCACTCCTTTATCAAACATCAGATGATTGTAAGTATGTGGTTTTATTTCTGGGTCTTTTGATCTTTTTTTAATACATTTTCAATGTAAAAATAATGTACAGAGGGTTTACAGTTACATAATCTAGGTGATGAGTACATTTCCTATCAAGCATTATTACCTCCTCCTTCGTTTATCCCCTATCATGCCTTCCCTCCCACCTCCACAGCTACACTCCCCCTGATCCCGCCTAAATTCTGATGCTCGTTTTTCCACAAAGTGTCTTGTGCATCTCATTATTACAATGAGTCAACCTGTATCTCTAAGCATTTTGTTTTTTCCCTTCCCCTCCACAAATTAGAGAAGCATATATAAAATATGCATGGCATCGACATTACATACAGTGAAAACAGGGGTTATACCATGGGGGAGGAACATACAAAGAACAAAAAAAACACATGATATATTGTAAATACGTTAGAAACAAGAGAAAGAAAGAAAAAACCACTTATGTCCCTATCTTGTGGTTCATTTCACTTATTTGGTCATATGTACATACCTTTTCTTTTTGGAGTGCAGGATAAATGTGTGCCAATGGAAAATGACCCAGTCTATGTTTAGGAAAACCAGTAAGTGAGGTCCAAAATCTAGTTTCAGTTGAGGAAAGGGAATCTGTCCTCACAGAATATCCAGACCAATCTATCCTGCTGCAGGGGATCCAATATCCAATTGAGAAATTAGAATCTCTCCCTCCCTCGACTCAGGAAAAAATCCTATCATTAATGAGGAAGTAGATCTCTTTGAGGACTCTGAGGCAGAATTGCTGCCTGAAGGCAACTTAGAGGCCAATCTAGATTTCGAGATTCCTTCCCCTCTTCCTGGGAAAATTTTTATTTTTCTTTTTGTCCTTATTGTTGTAAAATGTTCATTCTATTTATTTTTCTAACGTTATTAAAATGCCAATGTTTATATTATGTTATACAATTCGTGAATCCTAAATGTTGTTTTTTTTCAACCTACAATCTAAAGCACCATGCACTTGTTTTGTTTGTGGGAAAACACAGAGTAAGAGGGGGCTGTACAAGAGAGACTTCTGGATATAAAGGGGACTGTTAATTTCACAGGGAGTGGCAAGGAAGCCAGGCCATGCCTGAATGAGATGATAAGGTGGCTCCAAAAGCTCTAGGACATAGCAGATCAGATGTCCTTAGAAAGCAGTTCTGTCAATTGTGACAAATGCTACAATGCTTATAGTGGTATATGGGACTCTCTTCCAACAGTGAGTTCAAATCTGTGTACATATTTATTGTGCTTTGGGAAATATTGAAGAAAAATTTGGCTCCAATAATATCCAAAATGTACTTAGGGCTGAAAATATTTGACAAAATACATAGGAAATACCTATATTGGAAAGTAAAAGCCATCATCAATAGAAGAAAGAAGGCTTACATAGATGGACAAAGACAAAATCAGGAAGGAAAAAGAATCCACTATTAAATCAGTTATATGCAAATATTTGTGATAATCTTTATATTTTGTATAGTATATTATATGATGTATAAGATTGAATATGATTTTTCATACTACAAAGGCATTTATAATTTTCAGTCTTGAGTATATTTTTCACAAATCTAGTGTAAATCATTATTGGGGAAAGTGGTAATATAACTTTGATTATAATTATATGAATATATTTTTTGTTTTTTAGTACACTATGTATAAAAAGCCAGCTATGAGTTAAGTATAGGAGTCTCAGGTCTGTAATCCTAGTGATGTGGGAAGCTGGGTTCTGAGGTTTAGTCTCTCTTACCCCCATGGCATTAGATTTTGAGAGGAGGCCTGGGTCCTCTAGTGTAGCAAAGAGACACACATGCAGTGGGATCACACTCCCTGAACCCAGAGAAAAGTCAGTAGAAATCAGAACAAGCCTCTTATCTTATGACAGTATACTCAGTTCCTGTGCCAAGATGGACATCTGTAGAACGTCATATTGAAAGTTGGCATTCCCTCCAAAAGTGTTTCTGACTATGCTGAATTAAACCTCATTTTACCTTCCAAGCTTCAAACACATAGAAATATGTCAATGGCTCAAGAGAGATGGAGAAAGTCTTACATATACACAAAATTGTATACTCTGCTTCAGCAATTCAATGACAAATCATCAAAGGCATGTTTTGAATTTTTATTTTTCTTTTTAAGGAAATGGAAATATAGAGTTCATCAGGGAGTGGGTGATAATTTGGTTGCTGAGTTGTAGAATGCACTCTTGGGCATGGGACACACTTGCCTTGGTGAATTTCTGTGGCTATGTGTGTCCTCACGCAGCTTCATAAAACAATGGCCATAACTTCTATGATGCCACAGCCATCTTTCCATAGCAGGAAATAGGTGTCAGGCACTGATCTTGCCCTGAAGTGGACTCAGCGACACAGAAAGGCACAAAGAATACTAGCCACCAGACTTCAGCTTGAAGAGCTGGCTTGATCAGAAGCTAGCATAAATTGAGCTGGAGAAGGCTGATCTCCAAGTAAGGTTCCTGAGCACTAAGGACCAGGCACTATTACAGATGTTGGCGAAACAGAAATGAACGTGGCTCTCTCGTTAGCAATTTCTTGCTAAAAAGAAATCCAGAAGTCATAATGATAATTTCTATAAATCAGAACATGACATTGGTGGTTTAGTGGCAACAACTTCAAAGTGGGGATGCGAGGAGACATCCCTGAGAAGGAGATAGCTAGCTTGAGAGCCATCATCGATGCAATTATCTAGAAGCAGGAACTGCAGGCAGTAAGAACAGCAAGTACATCCCCAATTCATGGGAATGGACGTGACTTGCTTCAGAAAAGGAAAACAGCACTGACATGCTTGCTTGTGAAGTAAGAATGGAAAGGTACAATGAAGAAAAAAAGATCAGAAATGAAGATAAGAATAAATCAGATAGATATTGGATGCTGCGGGTTACAAAATGAAAAATTATCATGTTATTCTAAATCTGACATGACCCTCTGGAACCAAAGTGCTCAAATAGGAGCTAGAAACATATGATTCACCTAGAGAATACTTTTTAAAATGTGTTTCTCACCGGGCTCTGGTGGCTCACAACTGGAATGCTAGCTACTCAGGAGGCTGATACCTGAAGATCATGTTTGAAGCAAGCCCAAAGAGTTAATTTGGAAAGACTGTTCTCCAATTAACCACCCAAAATAAAGATGTGAAGAAACTGGTAGAGCACTAGCCTTGTGAAAAAAAAAAACTAAGAGACAGCACCCAAGCCCTAGGTTCTAATCCCTGGACTTCATAAAACAAAGAATCCAACAAATAAAATTTAGTGCTCAGTAGATAATCATTTAGCATTCTGGTTCCATATATTTGGTATGACCTGTGGAAATTATATCCTTAGCAAATGCTCTCCCCTGATATTCTGCTTCATTAATAGCTTTCAAACCCCTGGCATCATCAATGTCTGCTCCCATTTAGCATACCAGTCTACCACTGGAAATTTGAGCATATATTTTAATTAATCATCAGAATTCTGATAATCTATCCACACACATCAAATGAATAGTAACTATATTCCTCTATTCTGAGTGTTTTAATCCTCCTTTGAGTTAAAAAGCCTTAACTATTAAAAACTATATAATAGTTATCAAATTAATTCTACCATCATCACTCTTCCATCCAATCTTGTTACATTAGTTATGTGAATTTTTGTTTCTTTGTATGTTGCTCCACCAAAATATAATCCTTATTTTCACTGTATTGATGTCGGTGCCCTGCATCTTGTATATATATTTCTCTAGCTTTGGGAGGAGAAGGGAAAAATCCAAATGCTTAACAATGGATACAGCTTGACCCACTGTAACAATGAGATGTACAAGACACTATGTTGAAAAACTTACTTTACAATTTAGGCAGGAAGGAAGGAGAGAGGAGGGAGTGTACTTCTGGAGGTGGGAGGGAAGAGATGGTAGGGGAAAAACAAAGGAGGAGGTAACAATGCTTGATAGGAAATATACTCATTATTTTGCTCATGTAAATGTAACCCCTCTGTACAGTATTTTTACAATAAAAACATAAAAAATAAGAGACTAGATGAAAGTTTGCACATGATACCTTCTAACTACAATCCTTTCAAGAATTAAGGTTTTACACAAACATCCTGATTGCTTTGCCAAAGGATAAGAGATTTAAATAAGCTACCTAACATTTTGGAAGGAAAATGCTATTGGCTTTAGATCAAATTCATTTATCTAGTACTGAGGAAATGAATTTCAGAAATGGCAGAGGCAACGTGTATCATACAAATAACCTTATGAGGTACAACCAGGATGCCCAGATCAAAGTTCCTGGAAAAAAACAATGAATGAAAAGCTTCTAATACTTCTAAAATGAGCCTATTAGTGGTGGTTCATGCTTGTTATGCTAGCTAATTAGAAGTCTAAGATGAAAGGATCTCAACTGAAAGCTTGGCCAGGAAGAAAACCTTCCTCTCTGCAACCAGCAGACAGGAAGCATCAGCTCTGTGCCTGATGCCCAGTTGGCTGGACGGTGTCTGCCCACAGACATTCCGACACACAAGACCAACCCAATCTGAAATATTATCAAATCCATTCAAATAATATCTCCTGTTTGGGAGATAATCTTTGAAAGATATAACAAAAACATTTCACTGAGTTCCTTTTGAAAAAGTCAGAGTGAAAGGGGAAATATGTACTCACTGACTGAAGGGTAAGTTAACGACCAGAATGATGTTAATGGGGTAGAAGCCCATTTGGTAACTTATCCACTCAACCATCTTTCCTCACATCTTGTCAGATATCCTGAGCAGTGAGATTTTGGAATGCAAAGTATGTGTGTGAGCATGCAGCTTGTAAAAGTAGTAATGAAATGCTAGGCACTGGAACTCAGGCCTGTAAAACTAGCTACTCAGAACCCTGAGATATGAGGAACTGAGTTCAAAGCCAACATGAGAATAAAAGACTCTTACCTTCAATTAACCAGTAAAGGCAAAAAGATGAGGTGTGCTTCAAATGGCAGAGTGCTAGCATTGCATACAAAGCTAAGGGACATCCAGGCCCTGAATTCAAGCCCTAGTACTGGCTCTCATACACAAAAAGTAACCCTGACAACATCACAGGTTATAAATATATTAGCAAGGGGTGTAGGTGAATGGGACGATGACAGCATTTACGTCACTTTTAGTCTCAAGCATTCTGTACAGCGTAGCCAAATCTGTGAACAGCTCTAGGTGAAATCTTTCCTCAAAATCAGATTCATCCTCATACCCCTCTGCACATTTATCACACACACACACACACACACACACACACACACACACACACACACACACACAAAGGTCTATATTTCGCCATCTAATTTTGAAATATATAACCATACACATATGCTTCAGAATTCTGTGCCCTTGATTAGGTTACATAGGGAACACAATATATCTAGGGTCTGGCTCATTCTTCTAATCTTAGCTGCTCAGGAGGGTGGGGTCTGAGGATCACAGTTTGATGCCAATCTAAGCAAATAACTCCTCAAGATTATTATCTTCAATTCAGAAGCAAGAAGTGAAGATGTGGTTCAAGTGGCACAGTGACAGCATTGAGTAAAATAATCTAAGCAAGAATTCCAGACCCTCAGTCCAAGCCTGTGTACTGGCCCACTAACACTCCAATAGCCAAAAATCCCTGAAAGACCAAACCAAAAATATGTCAATTTTTTGCTAACTTATGAAGTGAAATCCAATAAGGCAACGTAGCTTTTGGTTGTTGAAGACTTGGTGGGAAAACCAAAAATTTAACGTGTGCTTAAGTGATATAACAAACAAGCAATGAAATAAAAATTTCCCAATAAAGAATCTGGAACCCCTGACGAAGAGATTTTTTTCTACGTTTTTGAAAATTACTTATTTTTCAGTAAGCGAAATAATATAAACCTTTATTGTAAGTTATAGGAGTCAGTGTAAGCTCCAAGGAAGTGAATGTAACACTAAAATCACACAGCATTACAAGTTTCTACGCCTCTGGTGAGACACTAGAAATCTGTAATCGTGTAGCCTCTAGAAAGGAGAAGGGAGATGCTCAGCATCACTGGTCATAAAAGAAATGCAAATCAAAACTACATTGATTCCACCTCATCCCAGTTAGAAAAGTCATTTTCAAGAGAACAAATAATAGCAGATGCTGACCAGGATGTGGCTAAATATGAACACTACTACACTGTTGGTGGGAATGGAAGGCAGTATGGAAGTTCCTAAAAAGACTAAACATATAACTCCCGTAAGATCCAACTATCCCACTTCTTGGCCATCACGCAAATGATTTCAAAATAGAGCACAATAAGCTACCAGCACAACTATGTTCATTGCAGCATTGTTTACCATAGCTAAGATATGGAACCAACCCAGTTGCCCCACAATAAATGAATGGATCAAGAAAATGTGGTATATTTACACAATTTTATGCTTCTGTTAGAAAGAATGATATTGTCCCTTTCATAAGAAAATTGATAGACATGCAAAAAATCATATTAAGTGAAGTAAGCCAGGCCCAAAGAAACATAGGCTCTATGATTTCCCTCATTTGCAATTAGTATTATCCTGTTAGTCCTGACAGAGGATTATAATAGCTGAAGTACTATAAACATATGTGTGATCATACAAAATGATGCTAATTGAAATGAACATCAAGATATTGAAACAGCAGGTCTTATTTTGTTTAGTTGTCAACCTTGATATAGCCAATGTACTGTAACTAGTTTTTTCTTTTTACTTTATTTCATTTTTCTTTTCAAATTATTTTTATCCCTGGCAATTCTTGTCTTTGATTCTGGTACCCTCCATCCTATATATGCATGTATTTGAGGAAAGGGAAGGGAAATAACAAAATGCTGAAAGATGACCCAGTGCAACAATGATAGGTTATATTAAATCGGGAATGATCTTCACAACAACATGGGGGACATGGGGGGAGGAAGGAGTGGAGGGAAGGGATAGAGAGAGAACAACAATAGAGTGGGAAACAATTTTCAATGAGAAATGTAACTTATTCGTGTAAATATCACCCCTCTGTACAGCATCTTTACAATAAAAATTTTTTTTTAATTTTATAATATTTTATTTGAGAACATACTGTACAGAGGGGTTACAATTACATGGGCAGGATAATGCATACATTTCTTACCAAGCATTGCAGCCTCCTCCTTTGTTTACCCTTCACCTCCCTTCCCAGCCTCCCCCCTCCCCCTACCCAATCCTTCTCCCCCTCCCCCCCTACACCGACATTGTAAAGCTCATTTTTGACATGACATTTTGTACTTCTCATTGTTGCAACAGGTCCACCTGAATCCTTAAACGAATTGTTTGTCCTCATCTCCTCCACAAGTTATACTGACATCAAATATAGTGAAAGCTGGGGTTACACTTTGGGGGAGGGACATAGAAAGCAACAAAGAAATAATCTTATAAATGCATTAGAAACAAATGCATGAAAGAAAAAAAACATTAAAATACATATTTAAGGGTTCGTTTTCCTAACATCACATTATCTGAACTTTTCCGCTTCATTCATACATATACTAGATATTGCAAATAAGGGAAACCATGGGACCTATGTTTCTTTGGGCCTGGCTTACTTCACTTAATATAATTTTTTCCAAGCCTTTCCATTTCCTAACAAATGGGGAAATGTCATTCTTTCTGATGAAGGCATAGAATTCCATTGTATATATGTACCACATTTTCTTGATCCATTCATCTACTGAGGGGCATCTGGGTTGGTTCCATATCTTAGCTATGATAAATAATGCTGCAATAAACATTGTTGTGCTGGTAGATTTAGTGTGGTCTTGTTTGTAAACATTTGGGTAAATGCCCAAAAGTGGGATTGCTGGGTCATAGGGGAGCTCTATGTGAAGTCTTTTGAGGAACCTCCATACTGCTTTCCAAAGTGGTTGAACAAGTTTACATTCCCACCAACAATGAAGTAAGGTTCCTTTCTGTCCACATCCCCTCCAGCATCTGTTGTTGTTAGAGTTCTTGATTTTTGCCGTTCTAACTGGAGTGAGGTGATATCTCAATGTTGTTTTGATTTGCATTTCTTTTATGGCTAGGGATGTTGAACATTTCTTCATATGTCTATTGGACATCCTTCTTTCTTCTTCAGAGAAGTTTCTCTTTAAGTCTTTCGCCCACTTATTTATTGGACAGTTGTTTCTTTGAGGATTTGTTGTTGGGGGGTTTAATTTTTTGAGTTCCAAGTATATTTTAGATATGAGACCCTTGTCTATTGTATGGCTAGTAAAGATCTTCTCCCAATCCGTGGGCTTTCTATTGATCTTGCTAGCTATGTCATTTGCCCTGCAGAAACTCTGCAACTTTATGCAATCCCATTTGTCCAACCTTTCTTTGATTTGTTGTGTTTCCGGGTCTCTATTCAGAAAATTTCGCCCTGAGCCAAGGAGACCTAGGGTTTCTCCTATTCCATCCTGTAATGTTTTCAGAGTGTCTGCTTTGAGTTCAAGGTCTTTGATCCATTTGGAGTTGATTCTGGTGCAGGGTGATATATAAGGATCTAGCTTTATTTTTCAACATGTAGTTAACCAATTTTGCCAGCACCATTTACTGAAGAGGCTGTGTTTGTTCCATTCTACTGTTTTAGCTTCTTTATCGAAGATTAGATGGCTATAGGTCTGTAGGTTCATTTCTGGGTTTTCAATTCTATTACATTGATCCTGAGGTCTGTTCTTATGCCAATACCAAGCTGTTTTGATTACTATGGCTTTATAGTAGAGTTTGAAATCTGGTCTTGATATTCCTTCAGCAGTGTTCTTTCCGTTGAGGAGCGTTTTTGCTATTCGGTGTCTTTTATTGTTCCATATGAATTTTTGGATTGCCTCTTCTATTTCCTTGAAGAATGAGGGTGGAATTTTGATAGGTATTGCGTTGAATTTGTAGATAGCCTTGGGAAATATTGCCATTTTCACGATGTTAATCTTTCCAATCCAGGAGCATGGGAGGTTTTGCCATTTTTTAAGTTCTGTGTTGATTTCTATTTTCAAGATTTTAAAGTTTTCATCATAGAGGTCCTTCACTTCTTTAGTTAAGTTAATTCCTAGGTATTTTATTTTTTGTGGGGCTATTATAAATGGAGTTGCTTTCCTAATTTCAGCCACACTTTTCTCATTGTTGGCATACAGAAAAGCCACTGATTTTGGGGGGTTAATTTTATAACCTGCTATTTTGCCAAAGTTTTGAATCAGCTTGAGTAATTTGGGAGTGGAGTCTATGGGATTCTTTAAATACAAGATCATGTCATCTGCAAAGAGGGAGAGTTTTATTTCTTCTTTCCCTATTTGGATCCCCTTTATGTCTGCATCTTGTCCTATTGCTGTAGCTAGGCATTCTAATACTAGATTGAAGAGAAATGGAGAGAGTGGGCATCCTTGTCTTGTTCCTGAGTTAAGAGGAAATTGCTTTAGTTTTTCACCATTGAGTATAATGCTGGCTGTAGGTTTGTCATATACAGCCTTTATTGTATTGAGGAATGTTCCATGGATTCCTAATTTTTCCAAAACCTTCAGCATAAAGGGGTGTTGGATCTTGTCGAATGCTTTTTCTGCGTCTATTGAGATAACCATGTGGTTCTTATTCTTGATCCTGATGATGTGATGAATAATATTAATTGATTTGCGTATATTGAACCAGGTTTGCATCCCTGAAATGAATCCTGTTTGATCGTGGTATATGAATTTTTGGATGAATTATTGAAGTCGATTGGCCAAAATTTTGTTGAGAAATTTTGCATCAACGTTCATCAAAGAAATGGGTCTATAGTTCTCTTTCTTTGATGAGTCCCTGCCTGGTTTTGGGATGAGGGTTATGATGGCTTCATAGAATGTGTTCGGTAGTGAGCTTTCTCTTTCAATTTCATTGAAGAGTTGGAGGAGAATTGGTGTGAGCTGTGCTTTGAAGGCCTTGTAAAATTCCGCTGTAAAACCATCTGGTCCTGGACTTTTCTTAGCTGGGAGGACTCTTATTGCTGTTTCTATTTCAATGCTTGATATGGGCCTGTTAAGATAGTTTAATTCATCTTGGTTTAGTTTTGGCATGTCAATATTTGCTATGAAGAGGTACATTTCTGTCAAGTTCTCAAACTTATTAGCATAAAGTTTTGAGAAGTATTCCCTTATAATGTCCTGAATCTTGCTTGTTTCCGTGGTGATGTTTCCATTCTCATCTCTGAGTTTATTAATTTGGGTGTGTTCTCTTCTTTTTCTGATAAGATTTGCTAAGGGTCTGCCAATTTTGTTAAGTTTTTCGAAGAACCAACTCTTTGTTTTGTTGATTCTTTCTATAGATTTTTTGGATTCTAACTCATTTAATTCTGATTTAATTTTGATTATTTCTTTCTGTCTACTGGATTGGGGTTTATCTTGCTGCTCTTTTTCAAGAAGGTTTAGATGTATCATCAAATTGTTAGTTTCAGATCTCTCCAATTTGTTGATGTAGGAGTTCAGAGCTATAAACTTGCCTCTGAGTACTGCTTTTGCTGTGTCCCAGAGGAGCTAGTAATTTGTGTGCTCATTTTCGTTGAATAGCATGAACATTTGAATTTCCTTTCTAATCTCTTGCATGACCCACTCATGACTCAGCAGTGTGTTGTTCAGGTTCCATGTGATAACGGACTTTCTTTGGTGGCTTTTTGTGTTGAGATCTAATTTTATTCCCTTGTGGTCAGAGAGAATGCAAGGTAGAACTTCAATGTTTCTGAATTTAGACAATTTTGCTTTGTGGCCTAAATGTGGTCTATTTTAGAAAATGTTCCATGTGCTGCTGGGAAAAAAGTGTATTCTGATGCTGCTGGGTGAAATGTTCGGTAGATGTCTGTTAAGTCTAGTTGATCTATGCAGCTGTTTAGATCTGCGGTTTCTCTGTTGAGTTTTTGCCGAGTTGATCTATCTAGTGGGGAGAGTGGTGTGTTAAAATCCCCAACAATTAATGTCTTTGGATCTCTATGGGATTTGAGGGAAAGTAGTGGTTCTTTGATAAATTTGGGTGCTCCATTGTTTGGCGAATAGATATTTAGAATTGTAATATCCTCCTGAAGGAGAGATCCTTTAATTAGTGTGTAGCGACCTTCTTTATCTCTTCTCATGAATTTTAATTTGAAGTCTATTTTATCTGATATTAGGATTGCAACTCCCGCCTGTTTATGGGGGCCGTTTGCTTGGTAGATTTTGTTACAGCCTTTAACATTGAAAATGTGTTTGTTTTTATGGGCAAGGTGTTACTCCGGCAGGCAGCAGATAGAAGGGTCTTGTTTTTTAATCCAACTAGACAATCTATATCGCTTAATTGGAGAGTTCCGTCCGTTAACGTTAAGAGATAGGACTGAGAGGTATTTGGGAGTTCCTGCCATGTTGTCCACCTTTGTCGGGGCTGGGAAACCTGGGTTCTTCCTATGCTTCTTGGATTCTCAGTTTGGGTGCAGTTTCTTGGCCTTTATTGCAGTCTTGTTGGTTTTCTATGTGTAGGACATCTTTAAGAATCTTTTGTAGGGCTGGTTTGGTGGAGATGTATTATTTCAATTTTTCTTTGCTATGGAAGGTTTTTATTTGGCCTTCAGTTATGAAGGAGAGTTTAGCTGGGTACAGTATTCTTGGTTGATAGTTGTTTGTTGTTAAGGCATGGCATACATCATTCCAGGCTCTTCTTGCTTTGATTGTCTCTGCTGAGAAATCTGAGGTGATTCTAATTGGTTTCCCTTTATAGGTGATTAATCTTTTCTCCTTGACAGCTTTAAGGATCTTTTCCTTGTTCTGAGTTGATCCTGTGTGGATTATAATGTGACGGTGGGATGTCCTATTCTGGTCTGGTCTATTTGGGGTTTTAAAGGCTTCTTGTATCTGAATAGGCCTATCTTTTTGCATGTTTGGGAAGTTGTCTGCTAGGATCCTGTTAAACAAATTTCCTAGACCATTAACTTCTGTTTCTAGGTGCTCCTCTACACCCATTATCCTTAGATTAGGCTTTCTGATGGTGTCTTCCAGGTGTTGGATAGATCTATCATATTTCTTGGACTTGTCTTGGATGCTTGTATGTTCTTTCTCTATAATATCTAGGCTGTCTTCAATCCCTGAGATTCGATCTTCTGCATGGTCTAACCTGCTGTCAAGACTCTCTACTTTGTTTTTTATCTCTTTTCCTTCAAATTGGTCAGCTTTGATGGCTTCAAGTTCTTTGTTGAAGCTCTGTTTTAGGTCTTGTATGAATTTCTTTACTTCCTTAATTTGGTGTTCCGTGTTTGTTCTCAAATCACTTAGTTGATTGGTATGGTTTCTTTGGACTCCCATTCCTTCTGTTGGGTTCCATTCAGCATTCCCTTTGTGGTCTCCCTGACTTCCTTCAGCTTTTTGTTAATGTATTCCATGAATGCCTTTAGTGATCTTTGTGTGTTCTCTACCTGGTCTCTCAATTCCTGTATTACTCTTTGATTAGCTTCCTCCCGCTCATGGGATTCCTGCAGTTCTCTTTCCTCCTGTTTGTGGGCTTCCTGCAGTTCTCTTTGAGTGTTCTCAGCCTGCTCACGCCATTCCTCCCTTTCTCTTTGAGTATTCTCAAGTTGTTCACACAAATCCTGTATCAGTTTTTGAGTAGCTTCCTCACGCTTATGATATTCCTGTATAAACTTCTGGGATGCCTCCTCTCTCTCCCTATCACGCTCATACAGAGTCCTTTGTAAGTTGTCAAACTTCTCACTTATCATGTTTGCCAGCAGTGTTTGTAGAGCTATTTGGGACCTCTCCTCTGGATTATTCATTATCTGTTCTAACCCCTGATTATCAAGATTGGGAATTGAGATACCCGAATTTGCCATTTTTCTTGTGTTTTTCCGGCTTACTCTGCCCATTTGAGATGAAGATAGCACCAGTTTTGTGCTAGAACACTATCTTAAGGCAACCATCAACCAAAGTTTGCATTTGTACAATCAACAGTCTACAGATACAATCTAGTTCAACAGATACATCTATTCAACATCAAACAACTATATGTTAATGGGCTTCGAACCACAGAGAAGAATTTGGAAAACCAGAAATTATTAGGGTTGGGGAGAGATGTGGGTAAAAAATAGGAATAGATTGGTGTAGGGAGGCACAGGGAGAGTTAACTATGTCCTAATCACAATGCAGGAAATAGGTTGGGTAGGATGCAAGTAGAGAGAGAGAAAAAAAGAAGAAAGGGAAAGGGGAGTGAAAAGAGACCAGAAAAAAAATAGAAACGTAACAATTGATGTTATTATAGAAATTAAAAGACCATGTATTTAGAGAACACTGTGAATTTATTGAGAGAAGGGAAGGGACATAGAAGAGATGTGAAAAACTTAAAAAAATGCTTAAAATATTATATAGGTATAAAGAGGTAGTACTGCTATTAAGGAATTTAAGTCTCAGAGGTTTTGAATTGAGTAATGAATTTGTAGATTAAGTGTGTACACAATGGGGGATAGGGTCTACTAGTTAACTACGGGTTTATCTGAGGATGTGCAGGACAAGAGTTAAGTCACATAAAGAAGAACAAAAGAGAGGAAAAGGTGGAAAGGATAGGAAAGGGAGAAGAAAAGATCAGAAGTTCAGTAGAGCTAGACAAAAAACAAAAAGATAATAAAGAAAGAAAGAAAAAGAGAAAGAAGACAAGAAAAGAAAGGAAAACGCACATTCACGTATTCCTAAAATAAAAGTTATAAGAGGAAAAAAAGTTACTGGAAAACAAGTATTTTTTCAAAAGAGGCAAAAATTAAAGATTAATAAAAGTTTTAGAAAAGGAAAAAAAATTTTTTTATATATATAAGGTACCAAAAAAAAAAAAAATAAAGAAGAAGAAGAAAAAAAAAAGTTCTTTGATTTTTTTGGGAGGGGTGGGAAAAATCCTGTATCTCCCTTGTGTCTGTACCCAGCCTCTTGTTGGAGTCTCTGGTCTGCTTGAGGTCCTGTGGCTTGATTGGTTTCTTAAGTCAGATTGTTCGAACAGGCAGAAAAATGCTCTGCTTTACCCAAGATTTTGAGATCCCCTTCCCAGTTTAGTTTAATGGGAGGGTGATCTGGTTTGAGAATCACAAAAGAGGGGAATGCAGTGATGAGACTAGGTTCTGGGTAGAGTTGAGGCCTTTCAACAAACAGTAGATTTTCCCTGGGGCTATTTTGTGAAAACCTCACAGAGCCCAGCCTGGAGCCATTCTCAGCGTTTCTGTTTTTCAATTTCTTGTGGAGGCTGCTAGAGGGAGGGGCAGCCTCTGGCTCTGGTTACCCAGTGCGGAAAGCCACTCCTATGGCTGGCACCCGAGCTGGGTGACTTTTCCCTGAATGGAGCTGAGTCTGGCAGGTCATGCCGCCGTTAAGTTCTTGTGATCTGCTAAATGACTCATTTTATTCCAAGGCCTGAGCTGGAGCTCGCAGCTCTGCCGAGCTTTGTTGGTATCCAAGATGGAGATCACCGGTGCTGGGTGGGCCCTCCTCTGCTCCCTGAGAAGGAGTGAGGAAGTCGGGCTTCTACTCACGCCGAGTCTTGGTTCCTGGGTCGTCTCTGGTCCGCAAACTGCAGGATGAAGATGTCTGCTCCTTGTCTGTTTTTGCTGGTGTTGAGTAGAATCCGCTCACCCGCCGCGTCTGGCTCCTTCTTCCCGGACTCTGTGGCTCAGTTATGGTGCCCTGCAGTCGCCGCCCCGGCGGCTGCTGGCAAGCGCTCAGATGTGTCTCTTTGCCTTGATTTCCTCTCTCTTGCCTAAACCTCTGTCCTGTGATGGCACACTTGGTGTGGTTCTCTGGCTTAGGGCTGTTCACTGGAACTCTAAAACTGCTTTCTATGCGAGAGCTTGGTCAGATTCCAGCTTCTCCTCCGCCATCTTCCCCCACATTCCCAATAAAATATTTTTTAAAATATAGAAATAAATTTTTTCCCATCAAATGTCAAGCTGATACCATTGGAACTTCTGAGCTCATGTTAATGAGTGTTTTAGGAGTTTCAAGAAGTTAGTACTAAGTACAAATAACCACAATTTAGTGATAATAAGTAAAGCTCTTTTTATTGTACTATATGAACAAAAGAAAATTTCTTTTTGTTTCTGTTCACTTAGAACTCTCTTTGCCATCTGCATTGTTCCAAAGTCAAACTAATCACTTATCCCTATCTTTCTTTGGTATCTAGCTTTGGCATGTAATCTGAGATATAAGCAGTATTCTTTTTTCAATTTGTAGGCTTAGCAGGGAGGTGCTCCTTCCGGGTCAAGAGGTTAGACTGGAGGACCCAGCACACTTGCTGTGGTTTCTTTCGCACAGCTCACTGAGGAACTTACTCAAATATGTTTTCAAATTCTACCAATAATTCTTATTAGTATGAGACACTTAATTAGAAGTCACTTTCTCAAACTCCTATTTGAGTAATAAATAGAATAGGAAAAATGTTGTTTGCTATTTTTATCACTACATATCTTAATGTCTAAGTATAAAAGCCAGACTTACTCTAAGGGCCTAGAATAAGCAAAATGGCTTCTAGAGCTCAGATTATTTCTTTCCACAGAAGATGACAGCAGCAGAAACTGGCAGAAGGAAGAGAAAGTTTAATGTCTCCTTAATTCTTAAGTTTCAGTGCTCAATGAGGAATCCTCAGGACTGAGGACAGTTTAAGGACGTAACAGTTCCTGTGCTGTTTTCTATTATAGGAAGCAGACACCAGTCTCCCATCACTCTTTAGGTGACACACATGAGTAGTGATCTTGGTGAGTCCTGAGAGGGTCCAAGACGGCTCTGTCATGATCACTGGAGACTCGGAATTGCTCTCTAAGAGAATGACATAGAGGAAGGTGGTAACAAGACCTGAGATAGGGTTTTGTCAGATCTAGGTGATTTGTAACAGGCACTAATGCCTTCTGACTAAGAATGTGAATATATCATCAGGGTCCGGCACACAAATTTATCATGACACGTTACCTTGCACCATTTCATAATGAAAGACAAGAAAAGATAATTAATGCCCTCTGGACACGTTTTCATCAATATTTATTAGATAAAAAGTTATAAAATCAAGTTCATGATGAGGAAAAATCCCAGATGAAAACCAAATTTCAGGAGCATTTACAAAAACTGTTGTTCTGTATATATCATATGTGACAAATTATTAAAACTTAAAGAAGCTGCGTACGTTAAATTAATTCTTTTTTACTACTGCTGCAACATTCTTTTACATTTCAACTACTTAATAAAAAGAAGGTAGGCCAAGCATCACCAGTGGCTCACATCTAGCTTTAACTCTGGCTATTAAGAAGGATGAGACCTGTGGAAAGTGGATTGAAGCTACCCCAGGCAGGAAAATCTGTGAAACTTTTATCTCCAATTAACTGTTCAAAATCCAGAAATGGATGTTTGGTTCAAGTTGTAGAGAGTTAGCTATAAGTAAAATAGCTAAAGGTCAGCTCCCTGAGTTCAAGCCCCACTATACTCACACACACACACACACACACACACACACACACACACACACACACACACACACACAACCTATCTCAAAAATAACCAGTGACCAAGGACCAGAAGAAAGATAATGTTTTTTCTTTATTTTCTTTCATTTTTTGTCATTTTTTCATTTATCTCTCTTTGGGAATGTAAAGGGGGCATAGCAATGGAGGGACAAAGGATGAATAAATGCAGCAGTGGCACTCAGTTGAGACTATGTTGAAAGTGCACTATGAAACTTGTTGGTGGGGAAGGAGGGGAAAACTGGAGGAGAAGCAGGGAAAGGGTGACATTGTCCAAATAGAAATATACTCATTGAAGTAGAGCTTTGGCTCAATATGAATGCCATTCTTCAGCAAAAGGGCTCAGGAACACTGCCCAGGCCATGGGTTCAAGCCTCATGACTGACTATATCAAAAACAAAGACAAAAATAGGTAGTCATTACCAAACGTATCTAACAAACCTTCTACATCACAGTAATATAAGAAGAAGAAGAAAAAGGAGGAAAAGAAGAAGAAGAAGAAGAAGAAGAAGAAGAAGAAGAAGAAGAAGAAGAAGAAGAAGAAGAAGAAGAAGAAGAAGAAGAAGAAGAAGAAGAAGAAGAAGAAGAAGAAGAAGAAGAAGAAGAAGAAGAAAGAAGAAGAAGAAGAAGAAGAAGAAGAAGAAGAAGAAGAAGAAGAAGAAGAAGAAGAAGAAGAAGAAGAAGAAGAAGAAGAAGGAAGAAGAAGAAGAAGAAGAAGAAGAAGAAGAAGAAGAAGAAGAAGAAGAAGAAGAAGAAGAAGAAGAAGAAGAAGAAGGAAGAAGAAGAAGAAGAAGAAGAAGAAGAAGAAGAAGAAGAGGAAGAAGAAGAGAAGAAGAAGAAGAAGAAGAAGAAGAAGAAGAAGAAGAAGAAGAAGAAGAAGAAGAAGAAGAAGAAGAAGAAGAAGAAGAAGAAGAAGAAGAAGAAGAAGAAGAAGAAGAAGAAGGAAGAAGAAGAAGAAGAAGGAGGAGGAGGAGGAGGAGGAGGAGGAGGAGGAGGAGGAGGAGGAGGAGGAGGAGGAGGAGGAGGAGGAGGAGGAGGAGGAGGAGGAGGAGGAGGAGGAGGAGGAGGAGAAGAAGAAGAAGAAGAAGAAGAAGAAGAAGAAGAAGAAGAAGAAGAAGAAGAAGAAGAAGAAGAAGAAGAAGAAGAAGAAGAAGAAGAAGAAAGTTAATAAAAACCAAACCAATGAGAGACAATCTAAGAGAGCAAGGTAAGGGGTGATATTTCCAAAAAGAAATATACTCATACCTGACTTATATGACTATAACCTATGTGTAAATTACCTTTATCATAATATAAAATTTAAAAAACAGAAATATAGTGCTGGAGGCATATCTGAAATGGAAGAAGATCATATTAATATGCAATACCAATTTCAAACCCCATTATCAATTTCCCTTTCAAAAATGGCTCTTCTCATCACTTGTACTTTCCCTAGCTTATGAGATGGTGTGCAAACAGTTAAAGGATGAGGAATGAGTCATACATACAAGAGGAATTTAATAGTACCTGTAAAGAGCAGTACTTGCTAGAACACATGTTGACTAGAACACATGTTGATACCATGTTTTCTGAAATATATAAACCTAGTTGAGCTTGCATACAGGATCCACTCTATACATGCTGTGGATTCAAAGTTAACTAAAGTCTCTGGACCTCAAATTCTTCATAGGTAACAATAGTTATCTCACAGGATTATGAGACCTGGATGTCATTAAACATGGTGTGGGTTGTGTCTTAAGTGTGTGTGCAACACTCAAACACTGCTGGGGCGAGTAAAAACTGGCGTGATGTTTACCATATTACTTAACAGTAATACAACACCTACTACAAACTCACGCCTATAATCCTACTTATAAAAGAGCTGAGGCCTCAGGATCTAGGTTCTATGTCAGCCTGGACCGGAAACTGGATGAGACTCATCTCCAATGACCTCTAAAAAGGTTGGAGATGGAGCTTCGTTCAAATGGTAGAGTGCTAGACTTGAGCATAAATCTCAGGACAGTGACCAGGCCCTGAGTTCAAGCCCTAGGCCCAACACACACACACACACACACACACACACACACACACACACACACACACACACAATTTTGTATGTTCCTATCACGTCACTTAATACTTTTTCTCTTCCAAGCCCACCAGTTGTTGTTGTTTTTGTTGTTGTTGATGATGATGATGATAACAAGGACTTGCTGTGAAGCTCAGGGTGCTATTAAATTTACAATACCCCTGGGTACTGGGATTACAGGTATGTGTACCATACTTGACTTTACTCACTAACTACTTATAACATTTTTCTGAAAGAAATTCATTCAAATTCATGAAGATACTATGGCTTAAAGTAGTTCACACTAATTTTCAAGTGTACAAAATGTAAATAATATAAGTGGATATAGTACTATCCTACCACATGGTAATTCCAGCCAATACTCAGGAACCTGACACAGGAGAATAAGGATTTGAGGTAAGCCTTGTCTACAATGTAGGACTCCTTCTATAAAGGAAAAAAAAGTATAAATATTAATCTACTATGAAACATACAATATGTTAAATTTATATAATGGAACAAATAGATCATTGTTAATGAAAATAAAATGGCTTTTACTAGAAATGAGGAATCAAATGTGCTCACCGTGTAGGTGAGTTAGAAAGTTCTTACCAAAAGCTACATACTTTTCTCGTTTTCTATTCTTCCAAAATTGTTTGCTTTCCAGAATCATGCCTTATCTTTCCTTGCTGGTTTCTTTAGCTTATTTCATACATG
This sequence comes from Dipodomys spectabilis, assembly GCF_019054845.1. Taxonomy (NCBI): domain Eukaryota; kingdom Metazoa; phylum Chordata; class Mammalia; order Rodentia; family Heteromyidae; genus Dipodomys; species Dipodomys spectabilis. The sequence goes on along the minus strand of NW_024871174.1, from coordinate 106,929 downwards.
CCCACAGCGTCTTCAACTATCATTTATTTATGTGAAGAGCTTGCAAATATCTCTCTTCAGTCCAAACTTCTGGTATGCACCTCTCATCCATATATTCAACTACCATAAATACTTGTGAAACAGTAATCCTGTCTTTCTATTACTGGATATTAATGTGTCAGTAAAATTTAGGAAAATAAAGGAATAACATCAATAAATATAACTGATGATTGTAATAGTAATGTTAAACATTACTACAATGCTGATTATTTTCTGAGCAATTTAATATAAAGCTCAAGGAAAGCAACGTTTTTGAGTGCTGATATTGGGGCTTAAACTCAAGACCTTACCTTCTCACTTACGCATTTTCCCTCAAGAGCGGTGTTTTACTCTTGAACCACAGATTCCCTTCCAAATTTATTTTGGGGATTATTTAGATAAGAAACTCATGGTCTTTCCTTCTTGGGCTGGATTTAAACTTGGATTCTCAGATCTCAGTTCTCTGAGTAGATAGAATTACCAGTGTGTGCTAACAATGTTCAGTTTCAAGGAGAGGGCAAGTTTCTGATTTCAAGCTCCAGGAATAGCACCAAAACATATGACATATAAATATACTGATAAACTAGGAACCCAAACAAACCAAATGTGAATATCTAGATGGGCGACAGACTTAATAGCATTATTATCACTATTACCTTTCCTAGCATTTTGAATAACCTGAAATTATGGATTAAAGTCATAGCTTAGTTGGTAAAGTACTAGCTAAAGAGCAACAACATCAAACACCAAGTACAAGTCTCAGTCTCAAACTTTAAATGAAATCTGAAATGATTTTTTCCTTAAATGAAAAATGACCATAGGATACCCCTGATACCTAAATGTATGGTTCAAAGAAGAAAATTGGAAAATGTTCAGAAAGACAGAATTTTAAATCTCAGTGATTACCATATGCACAGTAGATCAGACCATGTGTAACTTCATAATACATGCAGTAGGCTACATTAAGGACTTAAAAATTGTACACATTTACACTCCTCAAAAAAAAAAAACACAACTTACCAGGACACTGGGAATTCACATATGTAATTCTAGCTTAGTGCTCTGCTACTTGAGCCACAAACTCCATTTCCAGCATTTTTGGTGTTTAGTTGGAGATAGGAGTCTCACAGATTTTCCTCCCCTGGCTAGCTTTGAAACAAAATCCTCAGCTCTTTGCTTACTGAGTAAGCTTGAACTGATACTCTTATTTTTCTATTCTATTCTTTTGCTTTTCTATGGATATTTAAGTATCATTTTGTTAAGTGGCAAAAAAACCCTGCTTTTGAACACAGCAGAGAAAATCAATGAAAATAAAAGCTGTGTCTGAATAGATCAATAAATGGATATATATTTTAAAAGACTGATCAAATACAAAATAACAAAACAGAGAAGAAACCAGTTGCCAATAACCAAAACAAATGAGTACTTTATCAGAAATCCTACCGTTATAAAATTTAAAAGTTCTGTAATAAACAACTTCAGATGATTTATTCAAAGATGAAACCTATCAAACCTACTTAAGGAAGAACGAAAAAAAATGGAATCTACACAAATTTTCTTAATTTACATTTAAATGCATTGCAATCTATAAAACTCTAGGTACTGATGAATTTATTATTGACTTTCCTAAAACTTTGAAGAGATCATTTTGATTCTACAAAAATATTTCCTTAGAAAGTGAGGAAATACTATTTGCCCTCTTAAAAGTTTCTCATAAAAAAAATCTGTCTGAATTTCGTCTGGAATTATACTCTACGTACTGAGCAATTAAGGAGAATTGTTTCAGGACATTGAGTCTGCTAATCATTAACTACTTGATCGTTCATTTACTTAGTCCTTATTTTTTTGTATAACATTTGAAAGGTTTTATAAAATCCATTAAAGATATACTTCTGAATTGGAAAACCTTTTGGAGGGAATTTACTCAAAGCAGAATGATATATTTTAGGCATCTCAGTATTTAGAGCTGTGAATATGAAATCCATGAATAGCATAACTTGTTTTTAAGGAAGTTTTTAATACATAGAGCATAACTAAGAAAAATTGTAGTTGATAGAGTAACTAAGGGAGGCCAGGACGTGGCCAAGTGCCTCTATAGGAAGACAAAAGCTTGGGATGTACCCTGAGGGAGAACTCTCCTGTCCTGTTCTGTCCTGTCGAGCTACTTGTCATGTATTGGGTGCCTGTACAGGGAGGGCTGGCACTGCTCTCACAGCACCATGAACATGGTCAGCTTGCCGCCATCCACAGCCAGCAGCAGAAATCAGATGAAGTGGAGCAGGGATTGGATGGAGGGTGGCCGGTGCTTGATGGATGTTGCTTCTGTGCATACATGATGAAGACCACAGACCTGGTTTTGTTTTCTAATAGAGAAACTGCAGCACTGCCTGAGCCACAAGTATGTCCACTTGCCATGGAAGCTGTGGGCCGTGGAGTCCTCCACCAGCATGTTGGCACAGCCCTCACTGACTGTAGAGTGTAGAAAGTAGTATCAAGATTCCCAGTAGCTCGGCTCTTTCCACAGGGTCAGGGCTCAAAATGGAAGGAGCTAAGGGTGGCCCCGTTTCCAGGAACCCCAACTGGAACAGTTCAGGGCTCTGGAGAAGGGGTCCATCAACTCAACACCCAAACCAGACACTACATCCATTTCTGCCTACTTCAGGGACTCCAACACCTGCATGGACAGCTCTGCTGTGCTGTTTTGCTGGCCATGAGGGAAGAACAAAAATATGCTCCTGAGCACATGAGCTCTTGGGCCTCAGAGGGCTTGCTCTGGGACATGTACCTGAAGAAGATGGTCCAGTACATTTGGTGTGCCCCATACTGGCTGCCTTTCTCCATGCAGCTTAACTTGCATGTAATTGTGGGCTTCATTGTGGGAGCCTTCCTGCTCCACCATCGCTGCTGCCAATGTGGCCCAAATAGTATAATCTTTAGAAAGTCTAGGCCAAAGCCTGAGAATATTAATGCAAGGAACTGGGTACATCAAAGAAGAGGGTGGGGAAAGGGAAGACAAATGAAGAGAGGAAGGGGCAGAATGTAGTCAAGCTCATTGGGAGAAAGTGAGGGAATAGAAGATGCTGTATGAAAGGAAATGTTCTCATCTGACTTATGCAAATGAAATCCCTCTACACAGCCTCTTTAAAATAACTATAATCAGCTGGGCACAGGCCACTCAGGCCTGTAATCTTAGCTACACAGGAGGCTGAGATCTGAGGATCTCAGTTCAAAGCCAGCCCGGGCAGGAAACTCCATGTCATCCTTATCTCCAATAAACCACTAGAAAACAGGAAGTGGCACTCTGGCTCAAGTGGTAGAGTGCTCACCTTGAGTGGAACAGCTGAGGGATAATGCCCAATCCCAGAGTTCAAACCCCATGCCTGACAATAAATAAATATAAACTAAATTAATTTGCTGAAAAGGAATTCATTGTCTATACTGCAAAACTAAGAAAAATAAGGGAATGGTGGGTCAGAGAGGGGTGTGATTATTGTAGGTGTGGCACAAATCAATATGCACTGTATTCATAAACTGCTTTTGTTATATGGCAACTTCTTTGTACAACTACTGAAAGATAATTGACAAATAAAAATAATAATTGAATAGATGTAAGATAAGGTACAGGAGAAAGAAATGGTTGATAGATACTTCTGATATAGAACAGGGCTTCCTATTACATTGGGACCCTATAGAAGAACTCTACTGTTTTTGTAATATTTCAGAATAAGATGAGATTCATAAAGCATAGTTCATTATGATTTTTCAAAAATAATTTAAATAGTTGTTAATAACCCAACAATACTAAATTCCTATATTATCTACATGAACAAAGGTAATTTATTATCATGGTTTGAAAGAAAAATCTATGGAAACACTTTAATTTTTGGTAAGTCGTGAAGCTTGAACTCTGGGCCTGGACACTACCCCTCAGCTCTTCAGCTCAAGGCAAGCACCTTACCACTTGAGCCGCATAGCCATTTCTGGTTTTCTGGTGGTTAATTAGAAATAAGAGTCTAATGCACTTGCCTGCCCAGGCTGGCTTTGAAGCGCAATCTTCTGATCTCAGCATCTTGACTAGCTAGGATTACAGGTGAGGGTCACCGATGCCTGGCAAAAATTCTTAATTCCAATTAATAAGCAGAAACCCAGAACTTGAGGCTTTGCTTAAAAGGGGGAATACAGGTAGAAAGTGTAAAGCAACTACTAGCAGAAAGGCAAGCAGAGAATGAGAGAGAAAGAGAGGGAAGGAGAGAAAAAGGGAGAGTAAGAGAGAGGGAGGGAGAGAGAGAGAAAAATGTAAAAACAAGAAGGAACCATGGGAGGAAACAGGCAAAAGAGGGTAATGAAGGTGAATATTATCAAAATATGTAGTATGAATATAGGAAAATATAATGGAGTCCATTATTTTGTACAATAATAAGACAATATATCTAAAAGAAATTCAAGTTTGAGAGCAAATTTCTCAATTTATAAGCTTTATTTAGACAGTGAGGAGGACATATTAGCTGGTGGGGAAGATATTATTTACATTTCACTTAGGCCCCAAACACAATCTCTGAAGATGCTCCTGTTCTATCCAGGCCAATGAAGTGGCCACTGCCAGTTTTTGCAGCAAAAAAAAAAAAAGTGTCATTCTGAGAACCAATGAGAGATAATGGCCAGACATCTGTGGCTCAAGCTTGTAATCCAAATTACTCAGGAGCCTGAGATGTGAGGATCCAACTCAGGACAAGCAGGGAAATCCCTGAGACACTAATCTCAAGTTAAACACTACAAATAGGAAATGGAACTGTAGTTCAAGTACAAAGGCTCCAGGACAGCACTCAGGTTCTGATTTCACCCTCAGGTCCAGAAAATACATACATATACACAGAGATACACAGACACACAGACGCACAGACACACAGACATACAGACACACACACACACACACACACACACACACACACACACACACACACACACACAGAAAGTTAATTATGTATTAGAAAACTCAGTCATATGTCAACATTTAATGCTCACAAATGTTAACTCCCACTGATTTTCACATTCTCTTAAAAGGGACTATTTACTTGGCAGATTGTCCTGCATTTTATAAAAGAATTTATAGTCATACTTCTTTGGCAGTCACTATCACAAATTAGAATGGCAGGAGAGGGGAGGGAATGGGAAACTGTGTAGCTACTTTCCTTGTGCTCCACTGATAGTCTTATGCTTCACTATTGGAAAGACATTAGCAGGAATGAGATGTGTCTAAAATAATTTAAAACCATTGAAATGGCCACTGATCATGTATAGACTGATTAAGTACAACTTGACATATAGAGTGAAAACCACAGGTTGCTCTATCAAGTGAAAAGCAACCTATATATGATATAATTGGTAACATTTGATGTATGTATTTTATACTCATGGACATAGAAGTTTGTACATGCATGGGAACGGTTCTGGCAATATATATCTGACAATGGAATTCTTTTGGGAACGGAATATATGGTTGTGTAGATGGAGTGGGGACAAAATCTTAAATCCTAGATTAGAATTATGATATTTATATACAAACAAATCTATTTCTTTCAAAATTAAAAAAAGATGTACTAGCATATGAGATAAGAAAAATAGCACATAAATCTGTAGTAATTTTTTCTCACTTTTTGATTAGCACACATTCTTCCAAGGATTTGATTTGTATCTTTATGAGACTCATTTCCTCCATCACTCTCACACATCTACAGACTTTTCTCAAATCAATGTCAACATGCTTTGTTGTTCATTTTTACATGTATTAAAAAACTACCTATTTTGAACATGTTTTCCCACCATTGCCCTCTCGGTCCTTCTCACTTCCATTAAAACACACATATAATAGTTTTTTAGCATTCCTATATCTCATTTTAATTAAATTGCATAACAATATTATTTAAGAAATTTCACCATAAAATTTTACAAACTCATATTGAGTAATTTTAGTCATACTGATGGCCTGACTCTCCCTTTCCCCATCTAGCTTCCTCTTCAATATTCAATGGATTTCGGTGAGATACCTTTGTCATCATTGCCATGCACAGATGCCAAATAACATTTATTTATCCTTCCCTAATCCTACAAATTCCCTCAAAAATTTCCAAACATATAGACATATTCTATAAATGTATTTATATATGATTCTCTATGTGTTTACATGTTTATCTTTTAGATTGTGTATTTACATATTATAGAAAACATGTGACCTTTATCTTTCTTAATCTGGCTTAAAATCACTCAACATGATAGTCTCCATTTCTATCTATTTCCCTGCAAATAAAAACATTTCACTCATCTTAATGCATGGTGTGAAGTAGAAGGGAAAGGCCTGGCTGGGCATACACAATGGAAATCTGGTATCATGTAGTTAACATTTAATGCCAAGTGGCCAGAAAGATTACTGGTGTTAGTGCAGATGGAGGGAAGTGAGAAACCAACGGAGCCTCCAGTATGTCCAAATGTGCCTAGAGACCTCTTCACCTGGACAAAGAAGCTGGGGTGATAAGGGAAGAAATAACCAAAAAGTTTGAGCAGGGAAAGGTGATAAGATAATTGGGACCCACATGCTACAGCAAAGCCAGGTAACATGAAGAATGGAGTTGACACAGACTGGGCAAAGTTTAGGCCACTGGGGTCTTTGACAAAGCCATTGAAGGCTATCAGATAATTATTGATTGAATATAAGATAGTGATAGAATACAAATATAGAGAGTGGAAAATTATTATTGTATTTCAGTTTCCTTGGGTACCATTGTTATATACTTTGTTTACTAAGAAATTGTCATAACATTGAAAAAAGAAGATAAAATGGAAACTGGTAAATCAACTGGCTGTGAAAGTCAGGATTTCAAATATATGTTTGACTTCTAAAATCCCATACAAGTGTAACAGTCTTACAAGGGAACATGGGAAGCAGATTCTGCTTTTGTGTGTATAGAAAGCATTTCTTGAAGCCCACCAAGCTTGTCACACCAAAGACTGGGTTCTCAAATCCCATGAGGAGATATTGTCACTAGAATCTTCTACATAGGAGGCTCAATGCAAATTGTTCATTTTTGTATTGATCTTTTGCTAACTGACCTTAAAAAAGAAAAGTAAAGCCTAATTCTGTTACAAAGATAAAGATCTCCCAGCCAAGAGAAGCCAGGCTCATATTCTTTCTGGCTGCCTGGTGATTAGCCCATTGGTTGTACTTTTGTCCTTCTGATATAACACTTCTGTGAGGTGTTACCCTGCTTTGAGAAGGCAAATCCTTGTTAGAGGCATGATTAACTTTTGAGGACAAGGATACATTGTTAACCTTTTCTTCAGTGGCATTTTAAAGACACAATGAGAGTATATGGTTCAAGACCATTCAAGGAAATATTTTTTTAACCAAGAAACCTATCTCAATCAGTATTCACTAGATGTAGTGGCATACATCTGTCATTCCAGTTTGTATGGGAGGCATAACTAGCAGGGCTACAGTCAACAGCCCAGGAAAACCTACAAGAATCTACTTAAAATTAAGTAATATTAAAAGGTCTGTCAGTTTCGTGCTTCCCTAGCAAGTGTAATTTCATATGTGGCAAATCTAGGTACACTCTTCCACAGTGAATTTATAGAATGACCCAGGCTCAGGTGTGTTCTGAATTTCCACATCTTACTTTCTCAGTAGCCCCACCCATTCCAGCACACACATGGGGCTGGGATGGGCAGCTTCCTCTGTTGCTGGTAGGGGTTGATGCTTTATGCAAGCAATAAATTAGTAAACATACAAACTCCCAAAGAGTATTCTGTTTTCTTTTCCACTCTGCTTCCATCCATCCAGTACTCTGCTGCTCTGCCTCTCCAAGGTTCAGAAAATGCTGGTCCCTCCTCCTGGACATTCTCACATTTGATCTACCTGGAAAATACCTGTTCTACTTCCACAACCCTCACAGGATTCTACCTGTATACGTTCTTTCCTGTATCACTGTACTCCAAGCCCAAGATAATAATTCATACTACTCTTTACCTTTGTCCTTCCCAACAGTCTTCTTGGCCTGCTCTGGAATGTTGTGTAATTAGGTACTATGCATACCACTACCCTTTTACATTCTTCAGTTACCTAGAGCAAGATATGCTTTCTAAAGATATCTTCCAATATAGAACAATACTTTGTAAACACTGGCCATGGTATCAAACTAAAGGCAGTTGAGTAGAAGTGTGTATTAATCACATAACATTCCTGCTATGTGTGATGCTATACATTTGTAATCCTACCATTCAAGAAGTTGATCCGGAACATCATGAGTTCAAGATCAGCCTGGGCTACAATAGGTCTCAAAAATAAAAGAACAATCCTACTTTAGTAAAGGAATTATTTTGAGGAACAACACATCTAAATGAAAATCTAAAAGACAAACAAGGTAACACATAGCACCCTATCAATGCTCCACAGCTTACTCACCACCCACCATGAGAGATTTCCACCAGCCAGGAATAAATCTTTCAGCACAGCACAAAACAGAAACAAAAACACACCCAGAATAATTCTTGAAACCAATTTTCCCTTAGAAACATTTCTGATAAACAGGATGAACAACTTTTAGGCCCAGTACTACCAATAAAAAAGGAGAAAATGAAATATATAAAATTTTAAAAATTACAATTAGTGTAGTGGCACACCCCTGTAAAATAGTTACTTGGAAACCAGAGTTCAGGATTGCATAGGGAACAATTATCAAGATCCCCGTCTCGGCTGAAAATGTAGCTTAGTGGTAGAATGATTGCCTAGGATGCATGAAGCTCTGGGTTTGATTCCTCAGTATCACACAAACAGTAAAAGAGGCTCAAGTGGTAGAGCTCTAACCTTGAGCAAAAGAAACTAAGGGACAGTGCTCAACCCTGACTTCAAGCCCCAAAGCTGGGAAAAAAAGATCCCATTCTCAATCAATAAGTGCTTCCAGGTATGTATGAGAGGCATTCTAACACTGCGTTCTAACACAACCTAGGGAATCCATGATATTCATTCAAAAGTAACTGTTATAAACAGGGCTAGCTGTCTAACACTTGTCTAACAAGTGCAAGGAAATGAGTTTAATCTAGGTACACACGTGCTTGGGTACACACATAGAGTCCTACAGAAAGATATTCGGATAATTGAATAATAGCATATGCACAGCAGTGGGTGAGAGAGGAAATCCACACCTTCTAGTAGATATGTGGACTGATCATAAAAACAAAAATATGTATATTTTCTCTTGATGTGCATATTATAAAATTATATACATGCTCATATGTGTGTATAAGTTGAATACATTAAGCAGCTATATGACTCTGCATGTTACATAAGCACTGAATAAAGGAAGAAATGGTCCAAGGTTACCTCAGAAAAATTGCTGAGATATGCCTCTGCTCTCAATATATTTTCTGGTTAATTGGAGACAATCTTACAGACTTTTCTGCTTTAGGGAGCTTCAAACTACAATCTTCCAGGTCTCAGTCTCCTAAGTAGCTAGAGTTACAGGCATGCCAGAGTAGAGATGTAGCTCAAGTGGGGAGCATCAACCTTGAAAGAAAAAGTTAAGGAAGTGAATAAGGGCTTGAATTCAGGCGCTAGTACTAGGGTATGTGAGCACACATATGCATACACATACACACTCACAGATTAACAAGAATGAAACTCTGGTCACCCAGCTATATTTGTATACTTTAAATTACCTGTAGATTGTGGTTTAATAATCTAATAATACAGAAATGATTCCTCAAGCTTCCTCCTCTTTATCACATTAGGTGTCTTAATTACCTTATCAGGGTTTTTCCTTTTCTTTTTTCTCTTGTGTGTGTGTGTGTGTGTGTGTGTGTGTGTGTGTGTGTGTGTGTGTGTATGTGTGTGTGTGTGTGTGTTATACACACACTCTGGTGTATGTATAACAATACTGAGACTTGAACTCAGTGAATTGACATGATGCTATTGCTTCTTCTCTCAAAGCTGTTCCTCTACCCCTTGAGGCACAGAACCACTTCCATCTCTTTTGGGGAGAGAAGTGTCCCACGCATTTTCTAGGCCAAGTGGGGCTCAATCAGAAGTCTTTATATCTCAGCATCATGAGTATATTTTTTTCTTATGTGCTAAAATCATCAGGTAATAGTCATACTTAAAATTTAAAAAAACCTGCTGGGACAGCAGTGAGGGCTTGATTAATGCCCTAGGACCAGCACAAAAAATAAATGCAGTTTCTTGTGATTATTTCAGTTTAATTATTGCTACCTCCAGGATTATCATCTATGTCGAGGGTATCTGGAATGTGACTCCCTCCATAGATAAGGGATCACTCTAATTCATTCAATCAATCAAAAGTAACTGTAAATCCTCCATATATTACCTGTGTAATGTCAATTAAAATTGTTAATAACCAATAAATTATAAAAAGGGTAGACAAAAAATCCATTAACATCCAAGATTTAATTCATGCTATGACATTTTAGACCTCACTCAGGAGTTTTTTTTTTTTTTTTTTTTTTGTCGGTCGTGGGGCTTGAACTCGGCCTGGGCACTGTCCCTCAGCTCTTCAGCTCAAGGCGAGCGCTCTACCACTTGAGCTACAGCGCCACTTCCGGTTTTCTGGTGGTTTATTGGAGATAGGAGTATCACGGTCTCTCCTGCCCGGGCTGGTTTTGAACCGCGATCTTCAGATCTCAGCCTCCTGAGTAGCTAGGATTACAGGCGTGAGCCACCAGCGCCCGGCAGGAGATTTTTTAAAACATATTTCTCTCACTATTGGTATTCTATCCACTGTGAAACTGAGGAACTGAAACCATACACTACCTAACTTAAAGGCCTACATCAAGAAACAATTAGATAGCAGACATTGATACAAGGAAGCTGTACATTGCATATTCTCATCAGTCAATTAATACTAAAAACAATGGACACAGGCCAACCTGAGCTGAAGCTGAATATTTTGTCTCAAAAACAAAAAGTGAGGGCTGAGAATGTGTCTTAGTGGCAGAGTGCTGGCCTAGCAGCCAGGAAGCCCTGAGTTTGATTCCTCAGTAAGATATAAATAGCAAAAGCTAGAAGTGGTAGAGTGCTAGCCTTAAGCAAACAACGCTCAGAACAATGCCCAAAGCCTGAATTCAAGCCCTAGGACTGGATAAAAAATGGTTAAGGCAGGAAGCAGAGAGAAGAGGAATGGAATTATTTGTCTGAGCCTACATTTTCTTAGCCTTCATGAACTTTCAACTAGTGATTTATGTTTTCATTCTATTCAGTAGTCAACTAACTAGCTTCCACTGAGTCTCTGAATCTTGGGTTATTCAGAGTTAAGAATCTTAATTTGGTGCTGTGGATTTTGGTAAATGGAAGAGCACTTGCTGGCAAGTGCCAGGCCCTGGGTTTTGTTCTCAGATTTGAAAAAAAAAACTATTTAATCTTATTTAGTTTATGACTTACTTCACAGAAGAAATAAATGTATTCACTCATTCATGGACGCACATATTGATATATTTTCGGGCTCATTTGAGAAAATTTACTATGAAAAAGCATAACAAGTCACACACTGATGGTTCATGCTTGTAATCCAAGCCACTCAGGAGGCTGAGATTTGAGGATCATGGTTTGTAGTCAGTTGGTGCAAAACCGTCTATAAGTCTCTTATCCCAACCAGTAAAAGACCAACCAGCAAAAAACTATAGCAGTGGCTCAAGCAGTAGAATGTTAGCCAAGAGCTATAAAGCTACAGGGCAGCACCCAGTCACTGAGTTCATGTCCCAGCAGAACTGGCAGAAAAAAAACGAACTCGAATTAGGTTCAAAATAGTTCATAATCATTGAGAATAATTTGCTATTTGGGGCCAAACAAAACAATCATTTTTCTACTAATGACACAGAATAAAAAAATCCTTAATTAGTTCTAAATCATGCAGGATTTCACTATGTGGAAATGTACCTTTTCTAATGATAGCAGAAAACTCCAGTATTACTGTATATATTATATCCCAGGACTGTAAAACATATAAAATTAGATTTGTGCTTCATGGACCAAGTTTCATGATTCATAAAAGAGTATCTTCACAGTACTTAAAGTTTTTATATACTCTACACTGATCCTTTTTCCATACTGTATTATTATTGAGCACAACATAATTGTTAGTAAGCCCTGCCTTTTCATTGGAAAATTCCCAATGCTGAACTTTCTAAACTTTCCTTTCTTTTATAAAGCAAATAAAACTATGATGGTATGTGAATATCATCAGTAGAAAAGTAAGTGAATGTCACCTCTACAATGCTCTGGACCTGCTTGACCATCTCACCCAGCTGCAATTCTGTGTTCTTTCAGGCATCCTTTCAGGCTGATTGATCTTCTTAGTGCCCAGGTTAGGGTGCCCAGTAACTTCCCTCCAGTCTCCATGGTTAGCTCTTGGTTGTTTCTTCATTGCAGAAAATAGATTTCTCTATTCTACAAAAAAATTAATGTGATTGGGTCAAGCTTCTACTGTCATAAAGATTTTATTGTACGTTAGTCCATATTTCCTCAGAGAATTCCCTAAATATTCAATTAATAGGAGGAAGGGGCTTGGAGGGAGGGAGGGAAAAGAAGACACTATACAAAAGGAAATGTATTCATTATCTGACTCATGTAATTTAATCCCTCTGTACATTCTCTTTATAATACCAATGTAGACATGGCCACTTATTCACCTAACAAAACTAATATGTTACACATATTGAGAAGACAGTATACTCCCAAATAAAGTGTACTTAAATCATGTGCAAGGCCGCTCCGGCCACTTGGCCTCTGCCACACCTGGTCCTTTTGTCCAAGATGGGGTGCCAAGGGCACTGCCTCCTGGGCTTCAAGACCGCTGCTGTGAGGATCTGTGGGCCACAGGTCAGCATCTCCAACACCGAAGTTGCAGAATGGGGCGGGTCAGCGCAGCTTGTTATGGTCCACAATTCTGCTGCAGTGTGAAAAGGAGGAGGGCTGCAAATGAGGCCTCTGGTGCCAAGCACCCTGCTAAGGCTAGAGTCCTTGGAAAGCCATACGGCAGCAGGGTGCAGCCACTAGACTGTGAACCTCCAAGCTGGCAGTGGAGACCAGACAGCAAGGCCTCAGTGACCTGGGCACCTTGGCTCATCGCACCACACCTTGCCCAGTGCTTCGACCTTGCAGCTGCTGCCTGAGGTCTGGTCTTTGGGCCCTGCCCAGCAGCTGGGAGTACCAGATGCTACTCAGCAGCCTGAGCCCCCCGCTGCCAGCTGAGCACCCAAGGACTGGATTCTCCACCAGGTCAAGCGCCTCAGGGAGACAGTCAGTGACTGTACACATGCCGACCTCATCTGGGTGGCCTGTGTGAATTTCTGGCTGCCTGCAGGATGAGCAAGAGGCCTGGCAGAAAATCCTGGCCGGCCAGCGGCTGCCCTAAGCCCCTTCGCTCAAGGTGGAGCCCATGCCCCTGCGCTGCAGGGACAATGGAGGTGATGGCAGGCAAGGAGATGCAGCAGCAACACCACTGCTACCTCCATGCAGCCCACAGAGACCCCAGGGCTGCCCGCGACATCAACACCCTGGGCTGTCTGCTCCTGAACTGAGGCTGCCCATACAAGCAGTACTCACTTTCCTCTATGTATGCCCTGCCCCTGCCCAATCCCCAGGTGTCACTGCCTCCTCTGCCACCTTTGTCCTGGACACTCAGCTGCCATAAGGGCGCCTCATAGAGTTCATAGTGGTTGAGGGCGCTTTTGCAGGACAGCCCCCAGGAAAGAGTGATAGGAGACTTGAGTCTGTGGAAAAAGGTATTCCACACATATTTTGATAGAATATGAAATCAGATGAAAACAAAAATTATCAAATTTTAAAAAAGAAATTAACCATGCATCAATGGCTCACAGCTTTTATCCAAGCTCCTCAGAAGACTGAGAGCTGAGGATCAAGAGTGGAAGCCAGCTTGGGTAGGAAAGTCCCTGAGATTCTTATCTCCAATTATCTACAAACAACAACAGCAGCAGCAGCAGCAGCAGCAAAACCCCACAAGTAAAGCTGTGGCTCAAAATGATAAAGTGTTAGCCCTGGGCATGAAGCTCCAGGACAATGCCCAGGCCCAGAGTTCAAGCTTGATGATGATCCCCCTTCCCCAACAACAACTACAACAAAAATAACAAAAATAAAAATTAAAAAAATATTCCAGTGACATCCTCTAGACCAACTATATGTTAAACATCTTGCATAGTATCCACATGCTCACTAGGAGTGTGCTGTAATATTCTAGGACAGGGTCAACAAACATGTTTTGTAAAGAGTGGACCAATATGGTCTTCAATAATAAATACTCAACTCTGCCTTGCATCATGAGAACATACAAAAGTTAACGTGGAAATGGAAGGATGAGGCTAGGTTCAAATACAACTTTATTTATAAAACTGGGAGTGTCTCATGTTTGATTACAATATTCTGATTCTTGATTTTAGGTTACAAACACCGGTCCATAGCCAAGATCCAGAATATTCCAGTAGTTTCATTTATTTATATTAATTACAGAAGATGTAATTATGTAATTTTAAAAAAGAAAGCACTCAATTGCAATACAATATGTTCTATTTGATCACCTGAACTGAAAAACTCATCTACTTACAATAGTCAATTGCTAGATTTTTCAGATTTACTAAAAATAATTTGCAAAGATCTTAAGGTAAACAAAAAAATCTAGGAAACGTTACTCTGACATATTATGAAAATATATCCCTAACTCGGTTCTACTTTTCAATAACTTAGAGCAAATTGGGGAATCCATCCAAGAGAGTGAAATTCTGAAGAAAGACTTGTCTTCTACACACTGCACTGCAGCTCCTGGATAAGAAACCAGGGATCACCAAATATCCACACTGCTTTTCACACTGTAATTCCCCCTCAACAAACTACCAGCACATAGAAGAATTTTCACCAAAACCTGAGTGCCTCACTTCTTTTGTGTATTTATATGCACTATCCTAAGGCTTGAAGTCAAAACCTTGGTTCTGTCCCAGAGCTTTTCACTGTAGTCTAGCCTTATACCTCTTCCAGCTTTCTTTGGCAGTGAATTGGAGATGAGAGTCTCACAGACTTTCCTGCCCAGGCTGACTTTGAACTGAGATCCTCAGATCTCAGCTTCCAATTAAAGGTAGAATTAAAGGCATGAGCTACCAGTGCCCAATAAACTGCCCTACTTTTCTTGATTGTTTTTATTTTGTTTGAGATCAGGACTTGAATTCAATATCTGACACTTTTTCTCACTAGGTATCACTCTGCCACTTGAGCCATATATCCAGCAATCATTATTTTAAATAGCTGGAAATCATTAAATTTTCTTAATATAGTCTGTACAATTACTGTTGTTCTAAAACTCATCCTAATCAAAAAAGTCTTATTTATGGACCATAGAGATCATCTGAGCAAATTCTCATAATATTGCTTCTAATTGCTTATCACTTTAGGAACATGATTTTTTAAATTATTGTTTTACATAGCACAGTTGTCATTAAACAAAGCAATTTATGAATACAATATGCCTTGATCAATGCCACCACTTTCAACATTCTCATTAATCCCTCCCCTTCACACACCTTCCCTCACTCTTCTCAATTAATGGTAGGATATTTACTGGAATTCTCTCTGCATTTTCCCCCTTTCCTCCTTTTCATCCTCCAACCTTTCCTCCCTTCACCCTACTTTTGACTACTTATGACCCTATGATCCAGCAACTCTACTCCTGGGGATTTACCCAAAAGATTACAAACCAGGATATAATAAAGCTTTCAGCACAACCATGCTTAGTGAATCAGCCCAAATGCCCCTCAAGAGAGAAATGAATCAAGAAAATGATGAATATTGACCATTTGTAACTCTCATATCTCATTTTTTCTGCTGGTATCCCATTGACATTGTATAGTCTCTGTACTGCAGTGAGCAACACGTAGAAACTGAGGTAAAAGATTTTCAGTGTTATCTGCCAGCCATAGATTCCTTGATGTGAGTTCTCTGCTCACTCTCTTTGTCTGTTCATGCCTTTGAGTGCTGACTCTACAGATTCATGTGTACTATTTGCTACACAGAAAAGAGATGAACCACTTGTGCATACATATATATACATACATATATGTACATACACAACACATGCATATATGCATGCATATGGGTATATATTGAATACTTAAGTACATTTTTATCCTTTCTAGAATTGTGGAGCTAGTAAAAATCACATGCATTTTTCTTCCTTTTCAATTCTTTCAAAGCCTAAAAAACATTGTCTCTTTTGAGTAACTAATTTTAAAGAGAATGTCACCATCTGTCACCTGTCAGTGGCCTTGAAATTAAATGTTCAAATGGGACAATGGCTTTTTGGTGGGAGAGGGGAGTTTTGTATTCAGAGGGTTTTGTACTCAGAAGATCTGTGCTTGCTAGACAGGACTTAGATAGTACAACAGCTAGCAGTCAACTCCTTTTGACATACTTCTAGACATTTTGTTTATTTGAGGTCTTGAGCTTTTTGCCCAGGGCTGATCCTAGATTGATTGAGACCTGGCTACCTATGCCTGCCACATAAGTAGCTAGGATTACAGATGTGAACCACTATGGCCAGCTCATTTTTTTTTAATTTTATTTTATTTTATTTGAGAACATACTGTACAGAGGGATTACAATTACATGGGCAGGATAATGCATACATTTCTTACCAAGCATTGCAGCCTCCTCCTTTGTTTACCCTTCACCTCCCTTCCCAGCCTCCCCCTTCCCCCCCACCCAATCATACCCTCCCTCCCCCCCCCCCACCGACATTGTAAAGCTGTTTTTGACATGACATTTTGTACTTCTCATTGTTGCAACAGGTCCACCTGAATCCTTAAACGACTTGTTTGTCCCCGTCTCCTCCACATGTTATACTGACATCAAATATAGTGAAAGCGGGGGTTACACCGTGCGGGAGGGACATACAAAGCAACAAAGAAATAATCTTATAAATGCGTTAGAAACACATGCATGAAAGAAACAGAAACATTAAAATACATATTTGAGGGTTCGTTTTCCTAACATCACATTCTCTGACTTTTTCCGCTTGACTCATACCTATACTAGATATTGCAAATAAGGGAAACCATGGGACCTATGTTTCTTTGGGCCTGGCTTAATTCACTTAATATAATTTTTTCCAAACCTTTCCTATGTTTATTGCAGCATTATTTACCATAGCTAAGATATGGAACCAACCCAGATGCCCCTCAGTAGATGAATGGATCAAGAAGATGTGGTATATATACACAATGGAATTCTATGCCTCCATCAGAAAGAATGACATTTCCCCATTTGTTAGGAAATGGCCAGCTCATTTTTTGAGATGGGTGTCGTAGCATTTTTTTCTCTGGCCTGGCCTCAGACCATGATCCTTTTTTTTTATTTCTGCTTCCCAATCAGGTGGTATTACAGATGTGGGATACTATACTTAATGCACTTGACACCTTCGTAACTAAAATTTCTTCTAAAATTTCAAGCAGGATGTAAGACTTTTCATACTCATTATATGTAACCATGAAGAATACTAAATAAGACATAATAAAGGGGTTATAATTTAGATTATTTTAGTCACAGTGATAAAAATATCTGAACACTTTTTAAAATTTTTTGGAAAGTAGTATCTTGTAGGACCAAATAATGCATCTAACTGTGATCTCAAGCATCTTTTATTTAATAGGATTCCATGTACTTGGTGCCATTGGTGGTTCATCACTCCCAGGTGTTCTACAACCTCTATCCTCTCATAGCATTTGCTTTCAATATCATCTGTGAAGGTGTTCAGCTGAAGCAACAACTGGCTATCAAAGCCCACTGATTGCTATCCATTCTTTGTAGTGCATCTCCATTCAAAAACCCCTAAAACGCATGCCCAAGGAGCACAAACACCAATATCCTGAATGGAAAACTGTCCCATTGAGTGGATTTCCCCCTAGCAGATGCAATGCTCACAACATTAATCACTGTGAGCAGCATTTTTCTACCCTTTCCATGTCCCATAAGGATGCTGCTTGGAGTGGAAATTCTGGCCATTACACATTTGTGAAAAGGAGGACATACGTCAAACAGATTGAAAAGTTTGAGGGTGTACAAAAATAGATGGAAGCTACAAGTCATTGGAACAAATATCAGGACCCCTCTCTGGCCAGGAGTTCCTCTGAGAGTCAGTTGGGAGAGCTTTGCAAGTTTCTAAACTACCCTGAGAGCTCATGGAAACAATATCCTGGGAATCAGAAATTATGTACTCCAGACAGACTCTTTATGCCCTTAAGGAGTGTCACAAATATACACAGCTTCTCTGTTCCTTGGGGGACTGTCAAGACTCCTAGAGAAGCTTGGATAACTCCAACTTCTATACTAATGTGAAAACTGCACAAGGCCAACCTTCTTTTTGTTGTGCTTAGTAATTGTGCACTTTTATCCAGGAAAGTTCTGGCATTTCCTATGCAGACATCTGAGGGGAGCATAAACAAGTGTTAGGTGTTTTGTTACTAAAGCTTGCATAGATTTTTTTTTGTGGGGGGGGGGGTTGGTCATGGGGCCTGAACTCTGGGCCTGGGCGCTGTCTCTCAGCTCTTCAGCTCAAGGCTAGCATTCTACTACTTGAGCCACAGTGCCACAGCTTCTGGCTTTATTTTTTGCTTATGTGGTGCAGAGGAATCGAACTCAGGGCCTCATGCATGCAAGGCAAGCGTTCCCCCACTGAACCACCTTCCCAGCCCAAGATAAGTTTTTTTAATGTGCTGATTCTGGGGTTTGAACTCAGGGCCTCAGCACTGAGTTTCTTTTTCCCCAAGGCTACTAGTAAAATTAGAGCACAAATCTCTTGAAATTTCTGCCAAACAAACTCCATAACTAAGATCTCAAAGACAGGTAGAAATGCAAGCATTAGTCACTTAAGTATTATTTCATGTACTCAAGTTAGAATGTGACAGGGAATAACAAAAATATCTATTGATACTATTATCTTTGATGATGAAGCCATTCTCCTTCTCCATTTCCTCAAAGCCTGAAAGGTCATTTAAAGTAATAACATGGCTCCTTTATCTTCAGCATTTCTAAGGGTAAGTACACTGCCCACAAACAACTAGTTTCATGTTCAATTATATACACACAAAATGAAATATCATGGAGAAAGCAACACATATATATTTGCAAAAAGCTAAAATGACTTCTTCCTTATTCTCTTACTCAAAAGATCATTTGCCATGAAATAGATTGTCCTTGAAAAAATCGTGTTTAGTATGTCAGAGTTAGAGAGACAAAGACATATGTTTTCTCTCTGTGGAAGTTAGATCTAAATTATAAACATTCATTAAAAAACATATTCAGGGTCCTAGGCATACATACAAGCTGAATAAATTCTGGTATACTCATGGAAGATTGAAAGAGTGTAACTCCTTTAAACAACTCAGAGTTTAACAAACTGAATACCAGGAGGCTGAAACATGTGTTCCATATGTGGAGAGTGGGAGGAGGTCAAGGGGTAGAGGATGGTGATTGGAGGGAGAAAAGGTGGGTAACCAAACACAGTCCTAATAGTCAATGTATATCCGTGAATATAAAACCAGGTAACTTGAGAACATAGAGATGGGGTTGGGAGATACGTGGGAGAAGGATGAATGCAATGACATTGATCAAGATGCATTGTATTCAAAAAGTGACATGCTGTCAGTAAAAGTCCTTTGTAAAAGAAATTAAATAAGAAAGTCATATAAAAAGTAAGTCACACCCCATGTCTACTGGCTCAATTTTCCTCCTCCAAGTGATCTGTGAAAAGAGCTCAGCTGCTTTCAGATAATTACCTCAAGTTTCTTCAGGAGGAATTTCATTTGCACTGCAGAACTCAGAGAGTGCTCAGGCCACATCTCTGTGATTTCACCTTCCAAATCATTCATCCAGGTCATCATTTCTGTGATTCTCCACATGATGGAAATTTCTCCATCGGAAGCCGCAGCAACAGAATGATTTTCCCTTAATTTCTGCAGTTGACAAGACAAGTCAGGATATCACAAAAGAGTTCTCATTTGATAAAAGGTCTTGCTACCATAATTATGCAGGTTACCCACAAACCCAACACAACATTTAACCTTAAAATACATGACCCGCCCCTCCCATACCCAGCAATGATATAAAACTTTTACATAATGTAGCACAGTACCAGATACTATGAGAAAAATGTAAATCTTATTTTGCCCTTAAGAAAGATCTCATTAGAGTTCAGTGAAGTAACTAAGACCTAGATTAAGTGATGCCACAGAAAAATAGTGTCAATAAAAAATGTTGAATTGGAAAAAAATATTTTAGAAGATTTGTCAGCTAACAATCAAATGCTGATTCAAATACCAAGATCTCCCTGTATCAGTTGAAGCACTGGTGGGCTTTGGAGAAAGCATCCCTAACATCAAACCTAGAGCTTCCAACTACACAGGCTACAGCAGAAAGGGAGTCAGGGCAGAATCTTAGCCATAGCCTTCCTTTTCTTAGATTCTCTATAGCACATGCTCAGGCTAATTTGGCACAATGAATGTGTGTTCTTGCACATTGTGTACACACATAAACACAAATCCTCCCACATAATTAGGATCTCATGAGAATTTAGATGGGAGCCCACTTATCTCATATATGGACATGAGATAATGACCTATGAACTTGGTTAGACACTGACCAGGAAGATGGAGATCTGGAGGTGAAGCTGAAGAATCCCTTGAACAAGACCTCTTTGTAGCAGGTGAAGTGCTATTTGAGGAGGGTGGCAGAATCCCCAGATTCAAACCCATAACCAAGTCTATAGAGGCCAGGAAGGGACGTGGGGCAAACACCAAGCCCTAGCCTTCCTTCTCTTAGTCCCACTGTAACACATTATCAGGTAAATCTGGCAACAGGTAAATGAGAACCTCTGTGTGTGTGTGTGTGTGTGTGTGTGTGCATGCGTGCGTACACACACACACACACAAACTTCACGCATGATTCTGTACACTCTGGGGGATAGGGCCCCCCTTACCTCAAAACAGGGGCTTCCTGAGGGTAGCACATCACTACAGTCAGTGTATGAAAAGTTTGGTGAAGGCAGCAGACTCAATGGCTCCAGCCCCATCGCCACTCTCAGTTGACACAATGGACGCAAGCAATCCCCAGCTATGCCTGAGAAGAAAGCCCAGGTTGTCAAACAGCCCGCACCTTCCTTCACAATGGACTCTAAAGCATACATTCATTCCTATCTGAAGCTACATGTGTACAACTGCGTAACCCTTCATCGTGCTTCAGCAACCACACCAGGGGAATGGTCATCTTACCTCAAAATGGGGCTTCAAGGCACTTGGGCACATGTGTTCCAGCAAGATGGAGATCTGAAGAGGTCTTTGGACACCAGGTCCCTCCAGCAGTTGAGAGACCACTTGGGGATGGGTGGCAGTGTTAATGGCTCTAGTACTACAACCACCAGTGAATGTGTGAGCCCCACACTACAGGTTTTAGTAAGGTGGACTCTAATCCCCAGCCTTCCTTCTCTGGTGACTGCCACAGCCTATGTCCAGACCAACCTTGTACCACATGCATGTGCATGTGCGTGTGTATACTTAAGTGTGCATTTCATGGGCATCCTTTCAACCACTCATGTTGAGAGAACAGAGGCTTGGAGAACAGGGTTGAGGGACTGAGGGCAGTGGGAGGAGGGTGGGCAAGGTGGCAGGGGAGCTGGGGAGGCTGTGGAAGGTGGGGGTGGGGAAATAGGAAGGACCGGGTAGAATGGACAGGTCCACTAAATCCACTTAACTCAAAATAGGGTCTTCCCAGGACAGATCCCACAGTGAACTGGAGCTGAGGGATGAGGGAGGATACTCACCTGAATCTTTGTTTTCCAAGAATGGTAAGTGCAGTACTGACATTAGACAAAAAAGCCTTAGCCAGGAGGTGAAGTGGGGAAGACTTACTCTAGGCCTTCCTTCTCTGGCAGCTCTCACAGACCTTGTTCAAGAAATTTGGCACCACATCCAAGCATGCTATGGGAATGCCCTGTGCATGAGTGGATGTCCACACATGCCTTCATGCATGCATCTGTTCCCATGGGAAGATGAGTAGAACTGGGAGAAGAGAGGGGAAGAGGAGCCTGGATGAGGGATGGAGATGAAAGTTGGGATAAGGTGTGGTGGGAGGTAAGGTTGGGGTCAGAAGTGAGGGTGAAGATTGGGCTGGAAGGGGACTGAGGAGTGGAGCTAGAAGTAGTAGTAAGTTTGAGGCCCGATGTGGGGTGAGAGGTGGATCTAAGAGTGAGGGTGAGGGATGAAGCCAGAAATGAATGTGAGGAATGGGACCAGAAGTGGGGATGAGGTGTGGGACCTAAGTTGGATGTGTGAGTGGGACCAGAATTGGTTTTGAGGTTGGGCCTAGAAGTAGGATGAAGGGTGCATCAGAGCATGGTTGTGAGGGGTGAGGTTGGAAGTGTGGGTAGGTTAATGACAGAAGTAGGGTGAAAGGTGGATCCGATATGGTGATGGATTAGGTCAGAAATGGGGGGTGAATAGTGGAGTCATAAGTGGGGTGTGGGTGGATACAATACTGGGAATGAGGGGTGAAGCTGTAAGTGGGGGTTGGGGTTACAGTGGGGGTGAGGAAGTGAGGTGAGTGGTGGATCCAAGAGTGGGGTGAGGGTTGAGACTAAAATGGATGTGAGGGTTGGAGCTGAAAGTAGGGGTGAGGATCTGGCCCAGAAAAGGCGGTGAGGATTTGGTCAGGTAGGGAGACAGGCCCACTTACCTGGAATCAGAGTCATCATGGGATGTCTCCAGCAGCTGGGACCACACAAGAGGAAGGTGGAGATCTGCCTCACTTGAAGCCCTAGAGTCCCTCTAGTACCACATCTCAGAAGCAGGAGATAGCAGCAGCTTCCCCACCTCCAGCCCTACAACTGTCAGCAGATGCCAGGAGATCTAGGAACCTCAAACTACAGGAGCCTCTGTCTATGGTGACTGTATTGCCAATGTGCAGGTCAGTTGGGCCTCACGTACATGCATTCAGATGTACATGCACACACATCTCCTCACCTACGCATGTTGGGGTGGCCTTGGGTCCAGAGGGACAGGGTGGGGCAGGATACAAGGTAGGCGGAGGGGGAGGAAACACGGTGGGTGTGGGCTAGGCTGTGAGGAGGGGAAATCAACTGGAGGATAGTGGAGCCTAGCAAAAGGATATGGTTCCAAGAAGAGGTTTGGGCCCACTCAACTAGAAAGAGAGTTGTGTTGGGATGGCTTCCACAGTGTAAAGAAGGATCAGTGGAGGACGTGGAGGGGACTTGAGGGATGGTGGAGCTTACCTAGAATCTGGGTTGTCCAGGAACATTTCCCGGGAGAACCATTCTGGTGAGTATATTGCCTATGTTCTGGCCAAGCATTCATCTCATACAAGCATGAGCACACATTCCCACATCCATGAATGTTAAGGTGACCTGGGAGGAGGACAGAAGGGGCAAACAGAGTGGTCCTGGGGTGAGGGAAGGAATGAGGATAGGAGTAGACAAAGCAATGTTGGATAGGTGTCTTCCCAATGTAGATGAGAGGGGTCAGAAAGAGGGGTTGGGCTCACTTCACTAGAAACAGGGGTGTATGAGGATGGCTGCAGCAAGGGTACAGCGGCAGAGTGATGGGTGGGGAAGAAGAGGATGACAGGTTGTCTTCATGGTGTTGCCTTTCTATGGTGCAGCACTGGTTGGGAATGGGCATGATTAAAACTTTCATCAATTTTTTTAAAAAAAATAGTCAATAGATTTTTAAGTTTCCAGTTTTAAATTTCCAATTCTCCATGCAGTTAGGAAGTTGAGATGATGCAAAGAAGTCTCAAAACTGTATGTCATATAGTTCTGGTGTGTGGGGGGGTGCCAGTCTGATGTTATTCTTCTCTAGGCTAGGACTCTAGCATTTGCCATAGTTTCACTTACAGATCTTTTGATTATGCATTAGAGAAAAGAAATATCTCTCTTTCCTGCCTGGTCTAGTTTCAAACTACAATTCTCAGCTCTCAGGCTTTTGAATAGTCAGTATTACAGGCATTAGCCATTGCCGCCCAGCTGTGTTACCTACATTTAAATCATACGGTATGCTGAGTGTTATCTATTCATTAATTTGTGCAACAGTGCTGCCAAAAATAAATAGTAAAAAAAAACAAGATATTACTGAGATTTTCCTAAACCAAAAAAAAAATAATAATGACCCATAATATGGTCAATTTAAGTGATGAATTAAAAATTATGCAGCTGTTGAACAGCAACATATATTTGGTCATTATGAGAAAAATGATTCAAATAGCCAGAGTAATCAAGATACAGAGAATAAGCAAGGTGCATGGGGGGGGGGGCATTGGTTGTGGGGTTTGAATTCGGCCTGGGTGCTCTCCCCTAACACTTCTGCTTAAGGCTGGTGCTCTACCACTTGCGTCACAGCGTCACTTCTGATTTCTGGTGGTTAATTGGAGATAAGAGTTTCACAATCTTTCCTGCTCAGGCTGGCTTTGTACCTCTATCCTCATATCTAAGGCTCCTGAATAGCTAGAATTACAAGCATTATTTCCCAGTGCTGCCCTGTTGTGGTTTTTTTTTTAATTTATTTTTTATTGTGAAAATACTGTACAGAGGGGTTATAACTACATGGGCAAGATAATGAGTACATTCCTTATCAAGCATTGCAGCCTCCTCCTTTGTTTCCCCTTCCCATCCCTTCCCATCTTCCTCCTGCCCCCCCCACCCGATCCTCCCCGCTCCACCTCCCCCCCCAACCAAAGTTGTAAAGTTCGTTTTCGACATAACAACTTGTATATTTCATTGTTGCAATGGATCCACCTCTATCCCTATTTAAACGATTTGTTTTCCCCTTCCCCTCCACAAATTATACCGACATCAAATACAGTGAAAGCAGGGGTTATACTGTGGGAGAAGGACATACAAAGCAACAAAGAAATAATCTTATAAATGTGTTAGAAACAATCGCATGAAAGAAAAAATAACATGTGAATACATATCTTAGGGTTCATTTCCCTAACATCACCTTATCTGAACTTTTCTGCTTGACTCAAACATATACTAGATATTGCAAATAAGGGAAACCATGGGATCTGTTTCTTTGGGGCTGGCTTACTTCACTTAATATATTTTTTTTCCAAGTCTTTCCATTTCCTAACAAATGGAGCAATGTCATTCTTTCTGATGGAGGCATAGAATTCCATTGTGTATATATACCACATTTTCTTGGGAGGAGGATCACAAAATCCTGATGTGTTTTTTTGAGCAGTGTAAATATGTACAATTTTTAAGTTTTTAATGTAGCCCACTTCATTTAGCATCAAGTTACAGATGCTCTGATCTACTGTATACATGGTAATCACTGAATTTTTAAATTCTGACTTCCTGAACATTTTCATGATTTCTCTTTTGAATCATACATTTAGGTATCAGATGATTCCTATGGTCATTTTTTCATTTAAGAAAAATCATTTCTGATTTTATTTAAAGTCTAAGACTGGAACTTGAACTTGGTAATTGATTCTGTTGCTCATTAACTAGTCCGTTGCCACGTGAGGTATCCATTTAACCTCTAATTTCAGGTTTTTCAAAAAACAAGAAAAGATAATAGGAGGATTGTAACTTCAAGAGCAGCCTGAGCTACATGGCAAGTCCCTGCCAAACACACACACACACACACACACACACACACACACCCAAAGAGCTGGTGAGTTTAGAGGAGGGGAAAGTGATATTAATAGCAGTGATAGCAGCATAAAATATTTAGTATGTGTGTGTGTGTGTGTGTGTGTGTGTGTGTGTGTGTGTGTGTGTGTGCTGATTCTAGGACTTGAAATCAGGGCCTGGGCACTGTTCCTGCAGTTTATGCTCAAGTCTAGCCCTCTACCACTTGAAGCAAACCTCCCCCTCACCTTTTTGGAGGTCATTGGAGATGAATCTCATTTACTTTCTTCTCCAGGCTGAATTAGAACCTAGATCCTGAGGTCTCAGCCTCTTTTCTAAGTAGGATTAGAGGAGTGAGCCTGTAGTGGGTGTTGTATTACTGTTAAGTAATATGGTAAACATCATGCCAGTTTATACTCTTTCAAGCAGAGGTTGAGTGTTTCACACAGACCTAAGACACAACCCACTCCATATCTGATGACATCCAGATCTCATAATCCTGTGAGATAAGTTTTGTTATGCTCACTTTACCTATGAAGAATTTGAGGTCGAGAGAGTTTAGTTAACTTTGAGTCCCCAGTTTGTATATAGTGGAGCCTGTATTAAAGCGCAATTAGGATTGTTTATTTCAGAAAACATTGAGCCAGAATGTGTTCTAGTCAGCATGTGTTCTAGCAAGTGCTACTCTTTGTAAGTACTATTTTCTGCCTGATAGATGAACTTTCTCCTGTATGTATGACTTATTCCTTACTCCTTAACTTTGCACCACTCTCATAAGCTAGGTAAAGTACAAGTGATGAGAAGAGCCATTTTTGAACAGGAAACTGATAATGGGGTTTGAGCTTGGTATCACATACATATGATTTTGTTTCATTTGATTCATGAATCCAGTATTATATTTGTCTGATTTTCTTCTGTATTTTTATTATAAATGTGATTTATACAGAGATTGTAATCATATAATTCAGGTAATGGATATATTTCTTTTTTAATTTTTATTTATTTTTTATTGTGAAAATACTGTACAGAGGGGTGACAACTACATGGGCTAGATAATGAGTACATTTCTTATCAAGCATTGTAGTCTCCTCCGTTGTTTCCCCTTCCCATCCCTTTCCAGCCTCCCCCTACCCGCCCCTCCCAATCTTTCCCCCGCCCCCACCAAAGTTGTAAAGTTCGTTTTGGACATGACAATTTGTATTTGCATTGTTGCAACGGGTCCACCTGTATCCTTATTTAAACGACTTGTATTTACCCTTCCCCTCCACAAATTATACCGACATCAAATACAGTGAAAGCAGGGTTATATTGTTGGGGAAGGACATACAAAGCAACAAAGAAATAACCTTATAAATGCCTTAGAAACAAATGCATGAAAGAAAAAAAAAACATTTGAATACATATCTTAGGGTTCTTTTTCCTAACATCACCTTATCTGACCTGTTCAGCTTGACTCATACTATATTCGATATTACAAATAAGGAAAACCATGGGACCTATGTTTCTTGTGGCTTGGCTTACTTCACTTAATATAATTTTTTCCAAGTCTTTCCATTTCCTAACAAATGGGGCAATGTCATTCTTTCTGATGGAGGCATAGAATTCCATTGTGTATATATACCACATTTTCTTGATCCATTCATCTACTGAGGGGCATCTGGGTTGGTTCCAGATCTTAGCTATAGTAAATAATGCTGCAATAAACATAGTTGTGCTGGTAGCTTTAGTGTGGTCTTGTTTGTAAACATTTGGGTAAATGTCCAAAAGTAGTATTGCTGGGTCATAGAGGAGCGCTATGTGGAGTCTTTCCAAAGTGGTTGAACATGTTTACACTCCAAGCAACAATGCAGTAACGTTCCCTTCTGTCCACATCAACTCCAGCATCTGTTGTTATTAGAGTTCTTGATTTTTGCCGTTCTAACTGGGGTGAGGTGGTATCTTAATGTTGTTTTGATTTGCATTTCTTTTATGGCTAGGGAGGTTGAGCATTTCTTCACGTATCTATTGGCCATTCTTCTTTCTTCTTCAGAGAAGTTTCTCTTTAAGTCTTTAGCCCACTTATTTGTTGGGCAGCTGTTTCTTTGAGGATTTGTTGTTGGTGACTTTAATTTTTTGAGTTCCAAGTATATTTTAGATATGAGACACTGGTCCATTGTATGGCTGGTGAAGATCTTCTCCCGATCTGTGGGCTTTCTATTGATTTTGCTAGCTATGTCCTTTGCCATGCAGAAGCTCTGCAACTTCATGCAATCTCATTTGTCCAACCTTTCTTTGATTTGTTGTGGTTCCGTGTCCCAATTAAGAAAATTTCAGCCTGCGCCAAGGAGACCTAGGGTTTCTTCTATTCCATCCTGTAATGTTTGCAGAGTGTCTGCTTTGACTCCGAGGACTTTGATCCATTTGGAGTTAATTCTGGTGCAGAGTGATAAATATGGATCTAGCTTTAGTTTTCTACAAGTAGTTAACCAATTTTGCCAGCATCATTTACTGAAGAGGCTGTCTTTCTTCCATTCTATTTTTTTATCACCCTTATCGAAGATTAGATGGCTATAAGTCTGCAGGTTCATTTCTGGGTTTTCAATTCTATTCCATTGGTCCTGAGGTCTGTTCTTATGACAGTACCAAGATGTTTTCATTCCTATGGCTTTACAGTAGAGTTTGAAATTTGGTATTGATATTCCTCCAGCAGTGTTCTTTCCATTGAGGAGTGTTTTTGCTATTCAGAGACTTTTATTGTTCCATATGAATTTTTGGATTGCCTCTTCTAGTTCCATTGCCTCTTCTAGTTCAGGTTGGAAATTTGATACGTATCACATTGAATTTGTAGATAGTGCTAGGAATTATTGTTATTTACATGATGTTGATCTTTCCAATCCAGGACCATGGGAGTTTTTCCCGTTTTCTAAGTTCTGTTTTGATATCCTTTTTCAAGTCTTTAAAGTTTTCATCATAGAGGTCCTTCACTTCTTTGGTTATGTTAATTCCTAGGTATTTTATTTTTTGTGGGGCAATTGCAAATGGAGTTGCTTTCCTAATTTCAGCCCACTTTTCTCATTGTTGGCATACAGAAAAGCCATTGATTTTAGGGAGTTAATTTTATACCCTGCTACTTTGACAAAGTTTTGAACCAGGTTGAGGAGTCTATGGGATTCTTTAAATACAAGATGATGTCATCTGCAAAGAGGGAGTGTTTTACTTCTTCTTTCCCTATTTGGATCCCCTTTATGTTTCATCTGTTCTTACTGCTGTAGCTAGGCATTCTAATACTAGATTGAAGAGAAGAGAAGAGAGTTGACAACCTTATCTTGTTCCTGAGTTAAGAGGAAATGGCTTTAGTTTTTCACCATTAAGTATAATGCTGGCTGTAGGTTTGTCATATACAGCATTTATTGTATTGAGGAATGTTCCATGGATTCCTAATTTTTCCAAATCCTTCATCATAAAGGGGTGTTGGATCTTGTAGAATGCTTTTTCTGCATCTATTGAGATAACCATGTGGTTCTTATCCTTGCTCCTGTTGATGTGATGAATTATATTAATTGCTTTGTGTACATTGAACCAGCTTTGCATCCCTGAAATGAATCCAGTTTGATCGTGGTGTATGATTCTTTGGATGAATTGTTGAAGTCGATTGGCCAAAATTTGGTTGAGAAGTTTTACATCAATGTTCATCAAAGAAATAGGTCTATAGTTCTCTTTCTTTGGTGAGTCTCTGCCTGGTTTTGGGATGAGGGTTATGATGGCTTCATAGAATGTGTTCTGTAGAGAACTTTCTCTTCCAATTTCATTGAAGAGTTGGCGGAGTATTGGTGTGAGCTCTGCTTTGAAGGCCTTCTAGAATTCTGCTGTAAAACCATCTGGTCCTGGACTTTTCTTAGATGGGAGGGCTCTTATTGCTGTTTCTATTTCAATGCTTGATATGGGCCTGTTAAGCTGGTTTAATTCATCTTGGTTTAGTTTTTTTTCTTCTTTTTTATTGTGAAAATACTGTACAGAGGGGTTACAATTACACAGGCAAGATAGTGGGTACAATTCTTATCATGCATTGTAGCCTCCTCCTTTGTTTACCCTGCCCATCCCCTCCCATCCTCCCTCCCCCCCCAAAAAAGTTGTAAAGTTCGTTTTTGACATGACAATTTGTACTTCTCATTGTTGCAACAGGTCCACCTGTATCCTTATTTAAACGAATTGTTTTTCCCCTTCCCCTCCACAAATTATACTGACATCAAATACAGTGAAAGCAGGGTTTATATTGTGGGGGAGAGACATACAAGGAACAAGGAAATAATTGTATAATTGCATTAGAAACAAATGCATGAAAGAAAAAAACATTTAAAATACATACCTTAGGGTTCATTTTCCTAACATCAACTTATCTGACGTGTTCAGCTTGACTCATATATATACTAGATATTGCAAATAAGGAAAACCATGGGACCTATGTATCTTTGGGCTTGGCTTTCCTCACTTAATAGAATTTTTTCTGAGTCTTTCCATTTCCTAACAAATGGGGCAATGTCATTCTTTCTGATGGAGGCATAGAATTCCATTGTGTATATACAACACATTTTCTTGATCCATTCATCTACTGAGGGGCATCTGGGTTGGTTCCAGATCTTACCTATGGTAAATAATGCTGCAATAAACATGGTTGTGCTGGTAGAATTAGTGTGGTCTTGTTTGTAAATATTTGGGTAAATGCCCAAAAGTGGGATTGCTGGGTCATAGGGAAGCTCTATGTGGAGTATTTTGAGGATCTTGGATACTACTTTCCAAAGTGATTGAACAAGTTTACACTCCCACCAACAATGCAGTAACGTTCCCTTCTGTCCACATCCCCTCCAGCATCTGTTGTTATTAGAGTTCTTGATTTTTGCCGTTCTAACTGGGGTGAGGTGGTATCTTAATGTTGTTTTGATTTGCATTTCTTTTATGGCTAGGGAGGTTGAGCATTTCTTCACGTATCTATTGGCCATTCTTCTTTCTTCTTCAGAGAAGTTTCTCTTTAAGTCTTTAGCCCACTTTAGCCCACTTATTTCTTGGGCAGTTGTTTCTTTTAAGTTGGCCTTTATTGCAGTCTTGTTGGTTTTCTATGTGTAGGACATCTTTAAGAATCTTTTGTAGGGCTGGTTTGGTGGAGATGTATTATTTCAATTTTTCTTTGCTATGGAAGGTTTTTATTTGGCCTTCACTTATGAAGGAGAGTTTAGCTGGGTACAGTATTCTTGGTTGATAGTTGTTTGTTTTTAGGGCATGGCATACATCATTCCAGGCTCTTCTTGCTTTGATTGTCTCTGCTGAGAAATTTGAGGTGATTCTAATTGGTTTCCCTTCATAGGTGATTAATCTTTTATCCTTGACAGCTTTAAGGATCTTTCCTTGGTCTGAATTGATCCTGTGTGGATTATAATGTGACGGTGGGATGTCCTAATCTGGTCAGGCCTATTTGGTGTTCTAAAAGCTTCTTGTGTCTGAA
This sequence comes from Dipodomys spectabilis, assembly GCF_019054845.1. Classification (NCBI taxonomy): domain Eukaryota; kingdom Metazoa; phylum Chordata; class Mammalia; order Rodentia; family Heteromyidae; genus Dipodomys; species Dipodomys spectabilis. The sequence goes on along the minus strand of NW_024871174.1, from coordinate 75,732 downwards.
TAGGTCTATCTTTTTGTATGTTTGGGAAGTTATCTGCTAGGATCCTGTTAAACAAATTTCCTAGACCATTAACTTCTGTTTCTCATTTCTCCTCTACACCCATTATCCTTAGATTAGGCCTTCTGATGATGTCTTCCAAGTGTTGGATAGATCTATCATATTTCCTGGACTTGACTTGGATGGTTGTATGTTCTTTCTCTATAATATCTAGGCTGTCTTCAATCCCTGAGATTCGATCTTCTGCCTGGTCTAACCAGCTGTCGAGACTTTCTACTTTGTTTCTTATTTCTTTTCCTTCTAGTTGGTCAGCTTTAGTGGCTTCAAGTTCTTTGTTGAAGCTTTGTTTTAGATCTTGTATGAACTTCTTTACTTCCTTAATTTGGTGTTCAGTGTTTATTCTCAAATCACTTAGTTGATTGGTTATGGTTTCCTTGGACTCCCATTCCTTCTGTTGGATTCCATTCAGCATTCCCTTTGTGGTTTCCCTGACTTCCTTCAGCTCTTTGTTAATGGATTCCATGAATGCCTTTAGTGATCTTTTAGTATTCTCATCCTGCTCTCTCAATTCCCATATTACTCTATGCTTGCCTTCCTCACGTTCACACCATTCCTGTAGTTCTCTTTGAGTGTTCTCAGCCTGCTCACGCCATTCCTACCTTTCTTTTTGAGTATTCTGAAGCTGCTCACACAAATCCTGTATCTGTTTTTGAGTAGGTTCCTCACGCTCATGATATTACTGTATAAACCTTTGGATTGTCTCCTCTCTCTCACTATCAGGCTCATACAGAGTCCTTTTTATGTTTTGAATCTTTTCATTTATCATGTTTGCCAGCAGTGTTTGTAGAGCTATTTGGGAACTCTACTCTGGATTATTCCTTATCTATTCTGTCCTGATTATCATGAGTGCGAGTTGCAATACCCGGAGTTGCCATTTTTCTTGTGTTTTTCCAGCTTACTCTGCCCATTTGGGATGAAAATAACACCAGTTTTGTGCTAGAACACTATCTTAAGGCAAGCATCAACCAAGGTCTCTATTTGCACAGTCTATAGTCTGCAGATACAATGTAATTCAACAGATAAATCTATTCAACATCAAACAACTATATATTAATGGGCTGCAAACTGCAAAGAAGAATTTGGCAAACCAGAAATTATTAAGTTTAGTGAGAGATGTGAGTAAAAAATAGGAATAGAGTGATGTTAGAAGGCACAGGGAGAGTTAATTTCACTAAGTCCTAATCTCAAAGCAGGAAATAGGTTGGATAGTTTGAAAGGAGAGAGAGAAAAAAAAAAAGAAGAAAGAGAAACGGAAAAAAAAGAGACCAGAAAAAATAGAAAAGTTAAAACTAAAAATATGCAGGACAAAAACATACTATTCAGAGAAGAACGTGGATATAATGAGAGAAGAGGAGGGATATAAAGGAGATGTGAAAAACTTAAAAATAAACATACTTAAAATATTATATAGGTTTAATGAGGTAGTACTGCTATTAAGGAATTTAAGCCTAAGAGGTTTTGAATTGAGTAATAAATTTGTGGATTAAGTGTGTACACAATGGGGGATAAGGCCTAATAATCGACTATGGGTTTATTTGAGGATGTGCAGAACAACAATTAAGTCACATAAAGAAGAATGAAAGAGAAGAAAAGGTGAAAAGGATAAGAAAGAAAGAAAAAAGATCTGAAGTTCAGTAGAGTTAAACAAAAAAAAAAAATTTTAAAGGAAGAAAAACGTACACACACATATATCCCTAAAATAAAAATTATAAGAGGAAAAAAAGTTACTAGAAAACTTTTTTTTCAAAAAAGGTAAAAATTAAAAATTTAAAAAAAAGTTTTAAAAAAAAATTTTTTTATATATATTATTTTATTTGTGAACATACTGTACAGAGGGGTTACAATTACATGGGCAGGATAATGCGTACATTTCTTACCAAGCATTGCAGCCTCCTCTTTGTTTACCCTGCACATCACTTCCCAGCCTCCCCCCTCCACCATAAAAAAAATTTATAAAATGTACAAAAAAAAGAAAAAAAGTTATTTGATTTCTTTTGGAGGGGTGGGAAAAATCCTTTATCTCCCTTGTGTCCATTACCAGCCTCTTGTTTGAGTCTCTGGTCTGCTTGTGGTGATTGATTTTCCTGTGGCTTGCTTGGTTTCTTAAGTAAGTTTGTTTGAACAAGCAGAAAAATGCTCTGCTTTCTCCAATGTTTTGCGATCCTCCTCCCAGGTTAGTTCAATGTGAGGGAGATCTGCTTTGAGTATCACAAAAGAGGGAGTTGGCTTTTTCCTCACGTTCAGAGATGCTGTGATGAGGCTAGGTTCTGGGTAGAGTTGAGGCCTTTCAGCAAACAGTAGCTTTTCCCGGGGGCTAGTTTGTGAGAAACTCACAGAGCGAAGCCTGGAGCCACTCTCAGGGTTTATGTTACTGAATTTCAATTGATTGTCAAGGCTGCTAAAGGGAAGGGCAGCCTCTGGCTCTGATTACTCAGTGAAGAAATCCACTCCTGGGGCTGGCGCCCGAGCTGGGTGACTTTTCCCTGGGTGGAGCTGAGTCTGGCAGGTCAAGTTAGGTTCTTGTGATCTGCTAAATGACTCTAGTTTTCTTCCAAGGCCTGAGTTGGAGCTAGAGGCTCCACTGAGCTTTGTCAGTATCCAAGATGGAGATCTCCGGTACTGGGGCGGGGGGTGGCCTTCCCTCCTCTGCTCCCTGAGAAGGATTGAGTACTGTTAGGCTTCTACTCACGCCGAGTCTTGGTTCCTGTGTCATCTGTGGTCTGCGAACTGCAGGATGAAGATGTCTGCTCCTTGTCTGTTCTTTCTGTGTTGAATAGAATCCGCTCGCCCACCGTGTGTGGCTCCTTCGTCCCGGACTCTCTGTTTTGCAGGTATGGCGGCTATACGGCCACCTCCGCCACCGCTGCTGCCACAGTGGCAGCTACTGGCAAGTGCTCAGATCTGTCTCCTTGCCTGAATTTTCCCTCTCTGGCCTAACTCTCTGTACTGTGATGGTACACTTGGTGTGATTCTCTGGCTTAGAACTATTCACTGGAACTCTAAAACTGCTTTCTATGCGAGAGCTTGTTTAGCCTCCAGCTTCTCCTCCACCATCTTCCCGGAACTCTGAATATATTTCTTTTTGGAAGTGTCACCCTTTCCCTTGCTCTCTGTTTTTCTCACTCACTGGTTTAGTTTTTATTATCATTATTATTAATATTATTATTATGGTGATGTAGAGGGGTTAGTTACATTCGTGTGGTTATGACTATATTTCTTTTTCCTTTGTGGCTTAAACCTCAGTCCTGGGAACTGTCTCTGAGCTCTTTTACTGAAGAATGGCACTCACATTGAGTGACAGCTGTACTTCCACAAGTACATTTCTTTTTGAACAATGTCACTCTTTCCTTCGTCTTTTCCAGTGTTCTCCTCCATCCCTACCAATAAGTTCCATAGTTCATTTTGAACATAATATCAACTGAGTACCACTGCGCATATGTTCATCCTTTGTCCCTCATTTCTAGGTCCCCTTTACCTTTCCAAAGAGATAAATGAAAAAAAATTACAAAAATGAAAGAAAGTAAAGAAAAAAATCATCTTGTTTCTGTTTCCTGGTCACTGGTTATTTTTGAGGAAGGTTTTCTCTCTCTCTCTGTGTGTGTGTGTGTGTGTGTGTGTGTGTGTGTGTGTGTGTGTGTGTGTGTAAGTGTGTATGTGTCAATACTGGAGCTTGAACCTAAGAAACTGACTAGCTTTTTTACTCAAGGCTAACAGTCTATGACTTGAACCAAATTTGCCCTTCTGGATTTTTGAATAGTTAATTGGAGATAAAGTTTTCACATATTTTCCTACCTGGGCTTACTTCGATCCTCTTTCCTCAAATTTCAGCCTTCTAAATAGCTAGAGATACAGGTATGAGCCACTGGTGGTGCTTGGCCTATCTTCTTTATGTTAAGTAGTTGAAATTTAAAAGAAAGTTGCAACAGTAGTACAAATGAAATTAACTTTCCCAGCTTCATTAAGTTTTAATACTTTGTCACACTTAATGTGTACAGAACAACATTTTTTGTAGATGTTCCTGCAATTTGGCTTTCATCTTGTTTTTTTCTCATGATGAACTTGATTTTACAGCTTTTACATACTAAATATTGATAGGAATATGTCCCGAGTGCATTAATTATCTCTTGTTGGCTTTCATAGGAAATGGTGCAAGCTAAAACTTGTCATGATAAATTTGTGTGCCACACCCTGATGATATACCCACATTCTTAGCCAGAAGACAGTAGTGCCTGTTACAAATCATTTAGATGTGACAAAACCTTGACTCAGGCCTTTTTACCACCTCCTTCTATGTCCTTCTCTTAGCAATCCTGAGTCTCCAGTGGCCATGACAGAGCCCTGATGGACCTTCTCAGTACACACAGCCAAGGTCACCAGTCAGGCATGGCACCCACATCTGGATGCGAAACCGATGTTTGCTTTCTATGATCGCATGAAACAGGAACTGTTAGGGCCCTAAGCTGTCCACAGTCCTAAGGGTTCCTCATTGAGCATTCGAACATAAGAATTAAGGAGATATCAAATTCAGTCTTCTTTCTGCCAGTTATGCACGTTTTTCTTCTGCTACTGTCATCTTCTGTTGAAAGAAATTATCTGGGCTCTAGAAGCCATTTTGCTTATTCTAGACCCTTAGGGTAAGTCTGGGCTTTATACTTAGACAAAAAGATATGTAGTGATAAGAATATAGCAAACTTAACATTTTTTCTATTCTATTATTACCCAAATATGTTTGCAAATTCTACCAATAATGCTTATTATTAAGAGACATTTATTTAACAGTCACTTTCTCAAATTCCTAACTTCCTCAATGAGCTAAGAGAAGCCACAGAAACTTTCCGGGGCAATTCAGTTCAACTTCTTATTCAGGGAGTAGTGCCAGTGTGCTAGATCTCCAAATTGAACAAAGAATACTGCTTATATCTCAGATTACCCACCCAAACTATACCAAAGAAATCTAAGGACAAGAGATTAGTCTGACTTGGGAACAACACAGATAAAAAAAGATGAGTTCTAAGTTAACAGAAACAAAAAGAAATTTTTATTTATTCATATAAAAAAGATACTTGGGTAAATTTGGGTGCTCCATTGTGTGGTGAATATTTAGAATTGTAATATCTTCCTGAAGGAGAGATCATTTTATTAGTATGTATTGACCTTCTTTAACTCTCCTAGATAATTTTAATTTAAAATCTATTTCATCAGATATTAGGACTCCAAGTCCTGCATTTTTATGTGGGCATCTTGTATATACATTTTTTTCACATTTGGGGAGGGGAAGGAAAATAACAAAATTATGAACAAAGGATATAGGTTGACCCACTGTAACAATTAAATGTACTCAACACTATGTTGAAAACGAACTTTATATCTTCAGGGGTGGTGGGAGAGGAGTTGGGAAGTGAGGAAGGAAGGTGGCAAGAGAAAAACAAAGGAGGAGGTAATAGCACTTGATGGGAAATGTGCTCATTACATTACTGAAGTAACTGTAATCCCTCTGTACAGTATTTTTACAATAAAAATATATACAAATAAATAGTTACATTTCTCTTTATCACTCAATTGTGGTTATATGCATTTGGTACTAGCTTCTTGAAAGTCCTAAAGAACTCTTTCACATGAACTCAGCTTGGTATTTTTTTGTTGCTGTTGTTGTTGTTTTTTGTTGTTGTTGTTTTATTGTGAAAATACCATACAGATGGGTTACAATTACATGGGCATGGTAATCAGTACATTTCTTTTTTTTTTCTTTTTTTTTTTTCAATCGTGGGGCTTGAACTCTGGGCTTTGACCCTATCCCTCAGCTCTTCAGCTCAAGGCAAGCTCTCTACTGCTTGAGCCACAGCACCACTCCCGGTTTCCTGGTGGCTTTTTGGGGATAAGAGTCTCACGGACTTCCTCAGTTCTCAGCCTCCTGAGTAACTAGGATTACAGACTTGTGCTACTGGCTCCCGGCATGAGTACATTTCTTATCAAGCAATGTTTCTTCCTCCTTTGTTTCCCCTTTCCATCCCTTCCCATCACCAGCGCGACCCCCCCCCCCTCCGGCCAAAATTGTAAAGTTCATTTTTCAACATAATGTCTTTTACATCTCATTGTTGCAATGGGTCCACCTGTATCCCTATTTAAACTATGTGATTTTTCTTTCCCCTCCAAAAATTATACCAACATCAAACACAGTGAAAACAGGGGTTGTACCATGGGGGAGGGACATACAAAGCAACAAAGAAATCATCTTGGAAAAAATGATATTAAGTGAAGTAAGCCAGGCCCAAAGAAACATAGGTCCCAGGGTTTCCCTTATTTGCAATAACTAGTATATGTCTGACACAAGCAGAAACGGTCAGATAAGTTGATATTAGGTGAAGTGAAGCCCAAGCTTGAGTTTTTAAAAATACATTTTTATTTGAAAAAAATCTGTAGAGAGGGGTTTCAGTTACATGAGTGAGGTAATGTGTACATATACTATCAGGCACTGTTACCTCGTCCTTTGTTTTTCCCCTACCATCCTTTCCCTCTCCACCTCCCCAAATACTCTCTCCTTTCCCACCACAAGTTGTAAAGTTCCTTTTCAACATAGTGTCTTGTACATCTCATTGTTACAATGGGTCAACCTCATATCCCTATTCAAACATTTTGTTTTTTTCCTTTCCCCTCCCCCAAATAGAAAAATGTATATATAAGATGCAGGGCACGAGAATCAAACCCAGTGCAAACATGTATTATAGCGTGGGGGAGGAACATACCAAAGGAAAAAAAAATCACATAATACATTATAAATACATTAAAAAAAACTGTAGCAAGCAACGAAAAAATGCGTGTTCTTGTCTGGGGGTTCATTTCACTTACTGTCATCTTATACGGTCATATGTACATAGCTTTTGAACATTCCTGCTTGTTTTAAACATACACTAGGTATTTAGCTACAGTTTTCATATATTTTTTAATTTTTATATGTTTTAAAATTCTGTTTTATTGTAAAGATGCTGTACAGAGGGGTTAATATGCATGAGTAAGATACATTTCTCATTGAACATTGTTACACAATTCATTGATTTTCTCCCTCTATGCCTTCCCTCCTCCCACTCCAGCCCCCATCCTTGCCCGCCGACACAAACTTATTAAGTTCATTTCCAATATAGTGTCTTGTGAGTATCATTGTTGTAATATGACATCTTTTGTACTTCTTTCAGCATTTTGTTATTTCCCTTCTGTTCCCCAAATCAGACAAATACATATACAAGATGGAGAGTACCAGATTCAAAGACAGAAATTGCCAGGGATATAGCCAATGAAAAAGAAAAAAGGAAATAATAAAAGAAGAAAGAACTAGCTATAGTACATTGGCTACATCAAGGTTGACAAATAAAACAAAGAACTACTGTTTCAATGTGTTGGCATTCATTTAATTTAGCATCATTTTATGTGGTCATATGTTCATATTTCTTGAGCTATTATGATCCTCTGCTAGGACTAACTTAGGCTAACACTAATCATTGCAAATGAGAGAAATCACAGAGCCTATGTTTCTTTGGGCCTGACTTACTTCACTTAATAGGATGTTTTTCTAAGTCTTTCCATTTCCTTACAAAAGGGACAATGCCATTCTTTCTGATAGAAGCATAAAATTCCATTGTGTAAATAGACCATATTTTCTCTATCATTCATCTGTTTTTTTGGGGGGAGGGGGTCCGGTCGTGGGGCCTGAACTCTGGGCCTGGGTGCTGTCCCTCAGCTCTTCAGCTCAAGGCTAGCACTCTACCACTTGAGCCACAGCGCCACTTGAAGCTTTTTTCTTTTCGCTTATGTGGTGCTGAGGAATCACACCCAGGGCCTCATGCATGCAAGGCAAACGCCCTACCACTGAGCCACCTTTCCAGCTCTCATTCATCTATTGAGGGGCATGTGAGTTGGTTCCATATCTTAGCTTTGGTAAACAATTCTGCTACGAACATAGTTGTGCTGGTAGCTTTAGTGTGGCCTAGTTTGAGATCATTGGGATAAATACTGAGGAGTGGGATTGTTGCATCTTAAGGGAGTTCTATATTTAGTCTTTTGAGGAACCTCCATACAGTCTTCCAGAATGGTTGAACCAGCTTACATTCCCACCAACAGTATAGTAGTGTTCCCATCTAGCCACAACTCTGTCAGCATCTGTTATTATTATTATTCTCTGGATAATGGTCATTCTAACTGACGTGAGGTGGAATCTAAAGGTGGTTTTGGTTTTGATTTGCGTTTCTTTTTTTAAAAATACGTTTTCTATGGTAAAAATATTGTACAGGGAGTAACAGTTACATGATTAAGGTAATGAGCACATTTCCTATTGAGCATTGTTGCCTCCTTTGTTTTTGTCCTACCATCCCTTCCTTCCTCACTTCCCATACTACTCCCCTCCTCCCCATTGCTAAAGTTGTAAAGTTCGTTATCATCATCTCATTTTTACAATGGGTCAATTGGTATCCCTATTTAAACATTTTGTTTTTTCCCTTCCCTTCCTCAAATTAGAAAAATGTATATACAAGACGCAGGGCACTGAAATAAAACACAGTGAAAACACGGGTTATACAGTGGGGGAGGAAGTCATCAAAGAAACAAAAAATCACATAGTACATTATAAATACGTTAAAACCATAGCAAGAAAAAATAAACCACTTGTGTCCCTGTCTTTTTCTTCATTTCTTTTAACAACATCTTTTATTGTCATATGTACATAGTTTTTGAACTTTTCTACTTGCCCTAGACTTATACTAGTTATTACAAATTAAGAAAACCATGGGACCTATGTTTCTTTGTCTCACTACACTTACTATAATTTTTTCCATGTCTTTCCATTTCCTAACAAAGGGATGGTGTCATTTCTGACAGGAATTGCCAGAGCACACTGAGAATAAACAAAGATTAATACAGGAATTTCATGAGCATGAGGAAGCTAATAAAACATTAATGCAGGAATTGCATGAGTGGGATGGGAATAGACAAAGATCAATTGAGACATTCATAGAATCCATAAACAGACAGGAAAAGGAATCTAGGGAGGCCACAAAGGAAATGCTGAATGAAACTCAACAGAAGGAAAGGGAGTCCAATGAAATCATAGTTAATCAAGTAAGGGATTTGAGAATGAACTCTGAAAGCCAAATTAAGGAAGTAAAGAAGTTTGTACAAGATCTAAAACAAAACTCCAAGAAAGAATTTGAAGCCACCAAAGCCGACTAATTAGAAGGATAAGAAATAAAAAAGTAAACAAAGTAGAAAGTCTTGACAATAGGTTAGAGCATGCAGAAGATAGAACCCTGGGATTGAAGACAGCCTAGATATTATAGAGAAAGAACAGACAACTTTTCAAGACAAATCCAAGAAATGTGATAGATTTATTCAACATTTAGAAGACACCATCAGAAAGCTTATTCTGTTGATTTGCATTTCTTTTATGACCAGCAATGTTGAACATTTCTTCAACTGTCTATTGGCCATTCTTATTTCTTCTCCAGAGACGTCTCTTGTTTTTACAAATTTCATTCTGTTTTTCTCTGAGGAGCTGGAGAGAATTCTTGTGAATTTCTCTCATTTATTTAATTTTTCTGTGTTTCATTAGTAGTGCTTAGCCACTTGGCTTCAAGCTCTCATTGTCTATCCCCACAACTCTGGCATTCTACAACTTGAGGCTTTTAGTTGTTATTTGGAGAAAGAATCTGGTTGGCTTTTCTGCCCCAGATGGCTTTGAATATTGAGGGATCAACAGATCTCAACTTCCTGAGTATCTAGTATTGTAGGCATGAAATGAAACTTAAAAGTTGCGATCCTTAAATGGAGAAAATTTGCCTAATTGCAAAATTATTTGTTTTTTATTTTATTTTTGGAAAAAAGTGTCTCTCACACTTTCCCTTAGGCTGGCTTCAAACTAAATCTTCCTGGCTTCATTTTCTGCATGTTGTGATTACAAGCATGCACCATAATATCTTGCACAAAACAAGTTTTTGAATAACAAACTAGTATGTCAGAAACCTTCACATTCTCAAAAATAAAAATGAAATGTTACACCAGGGCTTCCAAGTAGGAGTTCTCACCTGTAAACCTAGCCACTCAGGATGCTGTGATCTGAGTATTGGGGTTCAGAGCAAGACTAAGCAGAAAAATCTGAGAGACTCCTTTCTTCAAATTAACTAGCAGAAGTCTGGGACTAGAGCTGTGGCTGAAGTGGTAGAGCACTGTCCATAAAGCAAAGAGATAAGGGTCAGCACCGAAGCCCTTTGTTCAATCCCCCAATGCTAGCAACAAAAATAAAGGCAAAGCAAGGAAAATGATAATTTTTTTCTAGGAAGTCAAATGCAAGAGGATTCCTTTGAGTAATTAGACCTCCAATTATCTTTCTTTTTATTAGCAAATATTAATTATATAAATTATAAAAAATATTAATTACTATATATCCACACATGGATACAATGTATCATAGTCATATCCTCCTCTATCACCTACCCAGTCTTATTTCCAGTTAACCACTAAACAGCCAGAAACAAGAGAGGTAGCACAAGTGGAAGAGTCCTAGCCCTGAGCAATAAACATAAGGGACATTACCAGGTCCTGATTTGAAACGCTAGTACAAGGACCCCCCCCACAACAAAAATAAAACAAGCTATAGCATATAATTGTCTACAGGAAATAGTAATGTCTGTCATTAAGCTCCCACACATTATAAATAACATGAGGAAACAAATTTTCAAAGCTTTTTGAATAGCATTTTATTCTCTGAGAATAACAGAATAACAAGACATTGCTCTTGTCTGTTCTGTCGCATGATATTGGATACAAGTATAGGATATTGTCCAGAAAGAGTCTCTGCACAACTTCTAAGGAAACAGAGGCTGGCTTCTTTTTTAAGGGTGAAGGAAATACTTTGTATCTGGTTTTTGATGCCTGTGAATCTATGGGAATTCATCAACATATTAAAATTACATATAATTTATAGCATCATATCATATAATAATAAAGATCAATTAAGGTACTTTAAAACTAAGCAAAGAATAAGTTTAATTTCTAATAAATCAACAACAAACAAGGAAAAAGGAAAAGAAGATGAAACATATCTTAAGCAGCAGGCTGGTGGCTGGAACCTAAGACCCCTGTTTTTAAGGTGAGAACAGAAGGACATTGCTTACAAGGCAGCAGGAGCAGCCAAGTTTTGGGGAAATAATATGAAGATCACCAACATAAATGTTAGTAGAATTCAAATGCTGCTGGCTCATGGCTATAATTCAGGCAAGTCTGTAGGGTGAGATCTGAGGACCACCTTTGGAAGTCACTCCTGGCAGGAAAGTGCATGAGGTTCTAAGACTACAATAAAGCCACAAATGCAAAAAGTAAAGATGTGGCCAAAAGAGACCATGGACAGAACTCTGGTCTGGACTTTAAGCTCTCAGAATAGACAAAAACAAAAACGAACAAAGAAAGAAACAACAGAAAAATGGGTGGGAATAGGACTGATGAGGTCCTGGGTTACTAAATCCAGTAATGTAAAAATGTAGCCTAATCCAAACAAAAAAGAATAAATTTATTACACACTGGTATATAGAAATGTATTTAGTGAGAATACAGAAGGAATGTCAAATGTAAAAATGCCATAAAGGTATCTTTCTTTCTCTTTCTTCTTGCTAGACGGGGACTCGAACTCAGGACCTGCCACTTTGGTTCATTGGCTATCTGTCTACCAACAGAACCACACCTCCATCACCACATTCCAATGGTCTCAGACTCTCTTGCTTCTCTCTAGCAGCACTTGCGTCCTTTGTGTGCCTATTGGTTTTGCATGTGACTTTCCAAGGACTGCTCCAGCGATAGCCTCTTGAAGAGGGAGAGGTAAATAAGGGCCCACTGCAAAATCTCGTCTAAACTGAGTGGGGTGCCTCTTACCTGTAATCTTGCTATAGAGGAAGTGAGGTGTGTGGGTGATGGTAGGAAGGCAGCTCAGATGGGGAAAAGAATCAACTGGGCTCTGCACTTACCACCCTCAGCTGTCAATCCTCAGTTTGCAGGGCCACAGCTGTCTGGAGGTTGGCCTCAGTAGGCCCCACTTTTCCCTGCTCTGTGCATTCTCATGGAGCTCTCCATGAAAGCATGAGTTCCAAAGATTGCAGTGACCATTCTACAGCCCCTCGGATTTCATTCTGCAACTGTAGCCACTACTGAAGCTTCTCCTGCAACTACTGCTGCCTTCTTTTTGGCCACTTGCCCTCATTCCTCGCCTGTCAGTGCCAATAAGGGCCTCTAGGATCACCCCTCCACCCATGCACCAAATGTCCCCTGGACTTCCAGTGACTCCTGGTAGTCAATAGGACCACATGTCCATTAGAATGACATAAAGATAAATGTTACACAGAAACATGAAGAACTACTATGATGGATTGACCTTCATGGCCTCTGATAATGGAAGCTTTATCCCCATAAGTTTTGCATCACTATGAATTTTTTATTTTCCCACAGAACCACATATATTTCCTTCTGCTTCCTTTATTGGGTTTTGTCTTACTATTTCCAAAGAATTATGCTATCACAGACTGGTGCCATGTCTCTGGTAAGAAGAACCAAGAGGTAAAGGATATGGGACATAGAAAATCCCTCCTTTCCAGAAGAGTCCACCGCAGGTCAGAAATGTAAATCTTAGGACAGTGGGCACAGCGGCTGCCTCCCTCTCTAAAGTATGGCTCACATCTGGAGAGGATTTCAGAACACCTCTAAAGTCTTGCCATTAGTTGCCTAAAGGCAGCTATTACCGAACAGGATATTGAATTAGCTCCACCACCAAAGAAACAACCACATCTAGTACATTGAGCTCACAAGTATAGCATGGAGTTCCAGTGAAAATGATCTCTCAAATGAAGAAATGACACTGTCTAAAATACCAAGAAAGAATGGGAATGGCACTGGAATAGGCAGGAATACTTTGTGTGCAAAGGAGGGGGACAAAAGAGATGAATTACAGTTGATTGGGAAATGGGCAGTGACAGAGAAGAAGCTAGTAAAGTCGATGAATGTGAAGATGGAGAGTGTGTCATGGAAATCACAGATGGTGCTTCTTGTGCAAGTAGTTAGTTTTGGCAAGTGATGATAGGAAACCTGAGCTTCCTAAGGCAAGACCTGGCTTTATTGCCTATCTGCACTGAAAGGGAAGAATCTCCTGCCTCAGTTTCCTAAGTTGTAGTATCACTGTCATGCACTACCACATTCCTCTTTGACACATTTAACTTTCATGATAATTATTGATTTTCCACCTTTGACTTTGATAGTCTTGCATCTACATTTCATTTTTTTTTGGAGGGGACGGGGGGTCTGGTCATGGGGTCTGAACTCTGGGCCTGGGCGCTGTCCCTCAGTTCTTCAGCTCAAGGCTAGCGCTCTATCACTTGAGCCACAGTGCCACTTCCCGCTTTTTTTCTGCTTATGTGGTGCTGAGGAATCGAACCCAGGGCCTCATGAATGAGAGGCAGGCACTCTACCAATGAGCCAACTTCCCAGCCTCCATCTATGTTTCTTGACCTTGGTACAAACATGTGTCTCTTTGGATATAAGGAAAGGATCATAATTCCAACAGCTTCCCATACTGAAACACCTACCTTGGGTACCTGTTAACTCACTGTGCTCATCTGGCTTCTGTGGAGACTGTCCATTTGCTCTGCCCCTTAAGAGGCCTGCCAGATTCTCAGCTGTGTACTAGAGGAACACAGAGGTGGAGGGTTTAAGATGGAAATGTGAATGAAGAAATTTACTTCACTGAAACTTCTGTTATTTGCCATATTTTTGTTTGTCATGTTTACCTTGCTCAGAGTTTATATTCTTTTAATAGTATGATGAAGTAATAACATTTATTTTCCTCAGCATTTAAGTTTAGTTCTTCGCTTTCTTTGAGACAAAGTTCTAAGAAAAAAACAACTAACCTCATGTGCATTTCCACAAATGGATGTTTTCCTTTTCATATTCCCTTGTAAGACAATAATTCTTGGTTTTTGGAAAGTTAGGAAATAGAAATAGACTAAAACTTTAAACAAAATTCATTTATTTGTGATGTCAGTAGGCTTTGAATTTTTAGTCACTAAAATGTGTTTGATTGTGTTCAGTCTGGTCCACTCCAGTGAGAGCATCCTTCTTTACTAAGTTATTAACAAGTGAATGGATTGCCTGACAAAATTTGGAGTTTTTGTTTTTGTTTTCTTGGCAGACCATTAAAAAATTCTTTAGAGAAAATAAAAATCACACTATCTTATCTTCATAGAGTCCACTATGCTTCAGGTAATTCATCTGTAACCTTTAGCACACAATCCAGTATATTTGTTTCTGGATTTATTGGAGCATTCTAGCTGCCACAAATAAGGGAAAATATGCAGCCAGTGTTCTCTGGGTCTAGATTACTTCCCTTAATGTAATGTTTTCCCAGTCTTTCCATGTTGTGACAAACTGTAGTCTATCGTGCTCTGTGATGGATGAGTGGGATATCTATGTTTGTGTGTGCGTGTGTGTGCAGATGTAAACTTATACATATATACTACATTTGAGTGTTATCTGGGTATTGGAAAGTGAGAGACATGAGCCTTATCAACAGTCTTGAGTCTTGTTACCCTTGTGCATGGCCTGAGGTGGCAACAGTTGATAGGCTATGAGGCATAGAAAGAGGATGTTTCTCTCACCATCAACTTCAAGGTAGATATTGAGCCCAGCTTTCTCTAACCACGGGTCTTCTATTGTAGTAATCCAGCTAAAGATTCAAAGAAACTATTTTATTTTATTTTATTTTTATAGTCCTGCATCTCTAATTCTCACCAGGGCACTGTCCCTGACCTACATTTTGCTTAAGGCTAGCACTCTACCACTTGAGCCAAAGTGCCACTTCTGGCTTTTTCTGGGATTAACTAGACATAAGAATCTGCCTGTGTTGGCCTTGAACTGCAATCCACAGATTTCAACTCCTGAGTACCTAGGTTCACAGGCATGAGACACCCGTGCACAGCTAGAAACTAAATAATGGAAGTATCCATTATATACCTCCACCTATCTTTGGAAAGATTTTCTAGCATGTTCTGACCAGACCAATGTTAACTACTAATCACTAAGAAAATAATTCTTGACACACTCATTACTACAAAAGAAATCATTGAGCTAATCTCCATAATATGACACAACATTGTATAACTCTTACATATAATACTCCCAATTTATCTCATTCTTGGAGCTTCAAACCAACTTCTAATAAATATGAACATTTGTATGTGTAAAAGTGAGTACATGATTTTGACCTGTGACTTAAGAAAATAGAACCTTGGGTTGGGAATATGGCTTAGTGATAGTGTGCTTGCTTAGTATACATGAAGCCTTGAATTTGATTCCTGAGTACCACAAAAAAGCCAGAAATGGTGCTGTGGCTCAAGTGGTAGAGCACTAGCCTTGAGCAAAAGAAGCTCAGGAGCAGTGCCCATGATCTAAGGTCAAGCCCTTGGACTGGCAAAAACAAACAGGACTAGAATAAAATGGGAACCCTTAATCTTGTATGCACTTCTGAACTTTATAACTTGTAAAATATAATTTTAGCAAATTAGATTTGTTTAAAAATTGAAAACCTATATTACATGCTATCTAATATATGTGTTTTAAAATATAATTGATACCAATGAACCCATATTCCTTGAATAACATACTAATCAAACTTATATGCACCTTTGAACAAGCAAATTTAAAACTTGGAAATTATTTGAAGAACTGAGACTTGGAGGATTTTCTGCATTCTCAATGTACCTTATCATGAACAGGAACATTTAATGTAGAAAGCAAAAAAAAATAGTGGTTCTCTGAAAGGAAGATTAATAATATTTACCATTGAAGAAATAATTCAGGTAAACACAAATAGCACCCCAATTGAGTGCTCTTAGGGGCTAAAAAATGTACCTCATTCCCTGGATTGTGAACAAGCATTCTGAAATGTATAGCGACAGATAAATACTATTATTAATGATTACCATTTGGTTTATTTATCTACAGGAAATCTCATTCCGTCTAGTTCATTATATTGAACAAACATTCAAATTACTAAACTATACACAATGTTTCAAAGTTTATATTTTATGAAAACGAAGTGAAGCAATATTTGTGCCCAATGAATGTGAGATGATGAGTTTTAAAGGGTTTCATATATCTTAAGACATTTGACTTACATTAATGGTCTGGGAGTATTTAAGATACATGGATATGTAGATTACATACATACACACACATACACACATACACACATATGCATGTATATTTCAACAAGTACAATAAAAATCTTCAAAAACAAATCACGTCACTGGTAGCTGCAGATCAAACAATTACACATAAAGAATTCTTTTTTAAAAGACTGAAAATGGCTCATCAGAATACTTGATGAAATTCATATTAGAGGCCCATTTCTTCCAATTCTATTACTGATGTGTCACTTCAATATGTGAATCCCTTTATTGAAAGCATTTGTCCCTTCTTTTTGAATTTAATTCTAGGAGTCTCTGCGTTCCTTGTTCATGGTGAATAGCATATTTTTTATGTTAAAGGTCAGGACAATGGTTGGGGGTCTTTGTAGTTATCTGATATGGTAAAGATAGAGCCATCAACTACATCATCTCAAAACTGTTGAAAGTCACAGTGGCTGTGATCCTGGGAAGCACAGGTCTATCTAAGTTTACAGGAAAGCCTGGAGAAATCTTCATTTGAACACATTCTCTAAGCTCGATAAAGGGCTTGAAGGGAGCTATCACTTCTGGAACATTCAATAATTCACTACCTAGGGGAAATTCGTGACTGATGGCAATTGTGACTTCAAATTTCTTCTTATTTTCTTTGAATACCAGTTCTCTTCCGGGATGAGGAGCTTGTCCACTTCCAGCAGATCTATGCTCCTACTGTGTAATAGTGCTCTGAGGGACTGCTTTGTAATGGGGTCAAAATTCTGTTCCATTGAGCACTGTCTCAGCCTCATAGGCTGAGGAGAGTGGGAGGAGGTGGGGATGGCAGGGAGATGACTCCTTCTTCTAATACAGGCAAGGCTGCTCTGAAAAGAAGTCAGAGGATCCCTCTACAGATTAAATGTCCACCAACTAGCCAAGCAGGAAGTACCTCAGCAGGGCTGAGTGAAGGAGTGATTCTAGCGGGAGTCATGACCCTGGGTCTTGGTCTGGCGCAGCCTTCAGCTCTGTCTTCTGCAGCTACTCCAGCTATTTCTCATGAAGCTCCAGTGTAGCCCAGCAGCTGCATGTCTGCTTCCAGCAGTGCCCCAGCTCCCCAGTCCTTCTTTGCTATGGCACCAGAACAGAGCATGCACCCCTACAAATACAACATGCAGGAGATCATGCTCTTGAATCCCAGTATTCCCCAAACAAGGCCCCTATTCCCTGGGCTACAGCCCCAGCTTCAGCTCCATCTCCACCTGATAAGAAGGGACCTGATGCTCCCCCTATAACTCAGCTCAGATGTGTCACTTCACTAGCCCAGGAGGGGCTGTAAGAAAAGATCCCTTATTGGGGAAGACAGCAGATGAGACAGTTCATCTGCAGCCCAGTTCTGGCTCCCAAATTTTTGTGGATTTGAGGGTCTGTTGAAAAAGGTGGCCTGTAATTTTCTGGCTAGAAAGTTCATTCCTTCTCCATTCATAAAGTGTTTGGTGATTCCCAACTTGCCACTGATTACTGGGGATAGACTGGCAACCTAGGGGTAACCTTGCTGGTGGTTCAAGGCAGAGGCTTTCGGGGAAAAGAGACAAAGCTGCTCTTCCTGTTATGCCTGGCCCTTGTCCCTGCCTGACCTCCTTCTCCCCTGAGAGAATCCCAAACCGTGTTTGTTGCTATGAATGGGTCTGTTAACCAGGTCCTTTATCCTTGTGTTTACTCTGAAATTGGAGAGAAGTTGAGCCAAAGCTGCCCCTATCAAAGCTTGCCCCCACCCCATTTTGCCTGCCATTCATGGTATTGCAGGTTTGCCTTGGCAATATGTATATTGCCCTCTCTCTCTCTCTCTCTCTTGCTCGCTCACTCTGCCTCTCTCCATTTATCTTTTGCCTTTATTGTATTTACACTACTATGTATATACTATATCTATATAGTATAGATATAGTATATACTAGTATATAGTATATATATAGTATATGCTATATATATATATATACTATATATATGCTATATATATATACTATATACATAGCAGTGTACATATACTATTATAAATTTTGTGTTTTGTAACTTTGTAGCATTTTAGGTAAGGTTGTGTTTATGCTTTGCTGGGTACAATAAAGATACTCTATTAAATAAACCTAGGATTAGAATGCAAAGAATACATGTCTTCTGTTACATTTTTCTTTTATTCATACTTTCCCTGATTTTTTTGAAGAATATCCTCCTCACTGAAATATTCTTTTGTTCCTTGATTATAAAATGAGTCCATTCTCCAGATAGAAGTCTACCGATAATTTTCCTATTCTTTCTGTTTTTATCTTCTTGAAAAAGCCCTCCAATTTGGGCACATGCGAAAGAAATGGAGTTGATTGATAAAGTTGCAGAATATCACTGTTCATTAAAATGTTAACCTCTTACAAATACGTTTAGAAACAATATCAAGAAAGTAAAAAGAAATACTTGTGTCCCTATCTTGGGGTTTATTTTGCTTAGCATCATCTTATCTGGTTGTATGAACATAGCTTTTGACCTTTTTCGCTTGTCCCAGATATATACTAGTCATTGCAAATAAGGGAAACAGTGGATCCTATGTTTCTTTGGGGCTGGTTTACTTCCCTTAGTATAAATTTTTCCAAGCCTTTCTGTAGCATGTGATTTTTTTTCTTTGTCTGTTCCTCCTCCATGGTATAACCCATGTATTCACTGTTTTTCTTGTCGATGCTCTGCATCTTGTATATATACTTCTATAATTTGGGGAGGGGAAAGGGAAAATGCTTAAATAGGCATACAGGTTGACCCATTGTAACAATGAGATGTACAAGACACTATGTTGAAAAATGAACTTTATCATTTATGGGGGGTGTGGGGAATTGTAGTTGTGGAGGTGGGAGGGGAGGGATGGTAGGGGAAAAACAAAGGAGGAGGCAACAATGCTTGATAGGAAATATACTTATTACCTTGCTCATGTAACTGTAACCCCTCTGTACAGAATTTTTACAATAAAAAGCATATTTTAAAAAGTCAACCTTTTCTGTTTCAATTGTCTATCAGTAAAAATGATTCAGAGGCTGCTGCTTCCCCATTGAAAATGAATCTCAAATGCTTTCATTGGCACTTCATGTTAGTCAAGTCTGTGAGAGTTATTTCAAACCTGACATTGAGATCTTGTGTATTTTACATTCATCAGAATGCAGAATTAGGAAAAAGAAGCATTCAACTTTGAAAATAACAGAGAAGTTCTAGATAAAAGTCACTGAGTAATTGCAAGATTTTCAATAACAGGGGTAGTACCACATCTGGTTTTTACTAGGGATAAGTGTCATGGATTCTTTTGCCCTGGCTGGGTGCAAAAATTAATCCTCACGGGGCTGGGATGTAGCTCAGTGGCAAAGCGCTAGCCTAGCAAGTGCAACGTCCTGAGTTTGATCCCCAGAACCAAAAAAGAAAAGACAAAAAAAAAATACACTTAAAAAAACCGAAATAAAAAATTAATCCTCACATCCCATCTTCTTAAGTAATCTTTACTACTCAGAGTGAGAATCGAGTTTGGAGTTTGTTTTCAAGACTAGTGCTCTACCGGTTGAGCCACAGTTCCATTTCTGGCTTTTTATTAGAGATGTCTCATGGATTTTTTGCACAGGATGGCTGCAAACCTTAATCCTCAAATCTTAGCCTCCTATGTAGTCCTTAATACTCAGGGTCAGATAGAGTTTGTGTCTGACCATTTGGTTCAAGATTAGTGCTCTACCACTTGAGCCACACTTCCACTCCTGGCTTTTTTCCCTGGTTAATTAGCGAGAACAATCTCATGAACTTTAATACCTGGGTGGGATTTTGTCTTGATTCTAAAATCTTAGCCTCCTGAGTAGCTGGTGTGAGCCACCACTGTCTGGGTCTACACTTGGTCCCTAGCTTCAGGCCCCTGCTCTTCACTCCCTTGATATTATTGGTGGTGTCCTCGTTTCAGATTTCAATTGAGCTTAGTTCCTGCGTCATTCAGTCTCTGGTCCCAGGAATCTATAGCAAGGCTGTTATGACATCTAGACTAACCATAAGGCAATAAGCCTGGGATAAACAGCGTGGTGTCCAAGCCTGCGGCTTCTTACATCTGTCACTTGGCGAATGATCCCAGGACTCATTTAATGCCACTGCCTTCTTGGAGGCCTCCTAGCTTCCTTACGATCTGACTGTAGGCATGTCATGACCTGGGGTGCAGGGCACTAAGGTTTCTCCTTCATTCCACTGCCATAAATGGGACTTTCAGAAGTCACTTCTCAATTTTGAATCTTCATTTCACAGAAATTGTGCTTAAAACCCTGCATTCTGATCCTTCCTTCTTCTGGATCTTTGCCTATCTAGCAAGTTTGAGCTGTCTTCTGGTCTCAGAAAAGCCAGATGTTCATGCCAACAATTGTACTGATTCAACACCCAGTGACATGGGGGCCCTCTCTACTCCTCCACTTATGCCAGGCTCAAAGGTCTTTCGTACCCAGCATGCATCTTGATTCCTAGGAACCCAGGGCTATGATTTCCCTGAAGAGCCATGGGCTTAAAAACTTTGATGGAGTTAGGCACCAGTGGATCACACGTATAATCTTAGCTACTAAGGAGGCTTTGTTGTAAGAATCAAGGTTCATTTCAGGTTGAACAGGAGTCAGTAACACTTCTCTTACAATACGACTGCATTCCAAGACGTGATCCCCCCAAAGATTCAAACCAGCTAGAGATGTTCTCATTGTGTGTGGGGACTAGCCTTTCTATGAGCGTATTCCTGAGGGCTCCTCTTACTCCAGGAGCCTTGGAAGGGGCAAAAGCTTCCTCCAGCAGAGGGCTTATTTCCCCTCTAGGACCAGCATAGGCCACATCCTCTAGCAAGCAGAACCTCCTTGTCCAAGTTGGGAGAGCTGCTGTCCCCAAGATGTCTGCTGAGGAGATGCTAGGCAGCTTCATGTGCCTGTGGGTGAGTGGGACCATGGATTCTGCTAATCCATCCAGCAAGGCTTCATCCAGAAGTCTATCTATAGTGCCCAGCCAGCAGAGCCTGGTATCTCCTTGGGTTCCAGCATCCCTACTCTGCAATGTTAGGGAACCCACAGAGCCCACTGTGATGTCTTCGCACTCCAGTTTCAACATTCCATTGCCAGCCACCAGCCTGTCCTTTAACTGTGGTCCTTGGCAGTTTTACCCTCAACAGCATGGGACATTTCCAGATAGCAAGCAAGTCTAGATCTTCATTTGGAACCCTGAAGACTAATAATATAGGCTCATCGCCTGCCCTCTGACAACCTGGACAGCCTGGCCCTCCCAGCTCCATTTTCCAGCATGTGTTTAGGGGCCTTTGGAGCTCGGCTTCTGCTCCCTGCAACTACACATGTCTCCTGGAAAGAGCCCTTGAACCTGCTGCGCCCCAGAGGTCAGGCCACAGTGAGGTCTGTCTGCCCCCAGCCTGGCTCCTAGCACAACCACAACCAGGGCAGCACTCCTAGGCTCCACTGCAGACCTCTGACTTGGGTCAAAAAAATTCCTGTGCTTGTGCAGTCCACAGTCAGCAGTCGGTAGTCCTGGAACAGGGGCATCTACTAATGCCACTCCAGAAGAGCTTTTGCACCAAGCAGGTTGATTTTGGAGCAGCTCCTCTTCCAATTGCAGGCCTGGTGTCCATTGAAGCAGAACATGACACTGCAAAAGATCACAGTTCACAATAGAAGAACCTGACAAGCAACAGTCCTGTGCTCAGAAACCTGACAGAGACAGTAAATCAGAGAGAGAGTAAGGCTAAATTGTACCTGCTTCAATATCCTTGCCAAGAAATGTTTATTTTCACCAAGATATAAAGAGGAAACTTCTAACTCTATCTCTGACAAAGTAGCTTGTACGAATCTAGACTTCCATAAACAATCACAAAAGTAGAAGCTATGTGAAAAATAAATATATGTATGTAAATATATATATATATAATACAAATGTGTAGGGATATATATTTATATTAGCATATTCACATATACAATGTGAATATGTATATAATGTATGTATGTATAATGTATATTTATGTGTATATATATATATATAATGTACAGGAGAGAAAAACTACATAGTATTTGGAGGAATAATTACCAAAATCTTCCCAATTTTCATTAAAAGCATGAACCCTTATATGCAGGAATCTAGCACCTCAACAAAAGTCAATTAGCATAATCCCATAGATCCACACTAAAACACATTCTAATTAAATACTCAAAGACAGCAAACCTCCCAAAGCACAGAGACACAACTCCTCACACACAAGTGATCTTCAATGATATTATGACCAATTTTTTATTAGAAAAAAGAGTATTAGGCAGCAAGGGCAACAAATTCAAAGTGCTAAAAGAAAAGGACATATCTAACACCAACCTTTCTTTTATAACATTCCCCCCACCCCAGAGATAGGGGCTGAACTCAGGGCCTTGTACTCACCAGGCAGGCACTCTTCCATTGAGCAAAATCCCCAACCTTACAACTACCCTTTCTAAAACAAAACAAAACAAAAAATATATTTCTTCTAAAAGTGAGAGATGCTAAATAGTGAAGGCTCAGGCCTATAATCCTAACTACTCTGGAAGCTGAATTGTGAGGATTGTGGCTCAGAACCAGCCTGGACCTTGTCCCTTCAGGAGAAAATTGTGGGAGACAGGTGTCCTTAAGAAGGATGGAGGACTTTGTGCTGTGTCATTCCTGGAACAAGTCATAGGATAAGGTGGCCATCAAGAATGGAGGCTATTGGCTAGTGTCTCCACAGAAGCAATTTGTAAAATGCAGGAGTGCTCTCGTAGGTCAGAGGACATTGACCACTGTCTTAGTGGTTTCAAAAATTCCACAAAAATAACCATAGCAACCTCAAGTCCTCCTGGAATCTCTAGCAACAGTCTTGGAGGCCGAAGAGCTACAGTGTCAATGGTGGCAGGCTGTAATTGGTCCACTTTTTCTCTGACCTCACTTGGTCTGAATCTGATTTGTCCATTTCCCCCATGATGTCACTATGCCCAGTTGTGATTGCTCCATTGTGATAGGTCATGTAGGGTATATAGGAAGCCACTGTGCCCCAACATTTGTCAGTTAACAGTGCTGGGAGCTCTCGCTTGGTGAGCTGCTGGATTAACTCAAATCTAGATTGATGATCTGTTTGTTTGCAGGTTTTGTTGGTTGGATTTTGGTATTTCTTTTTTACTTTTTGCCGGGTTTCCCATTATTTTATTGAGTTAATTTTTCTGAGACTTGCTAACTGCCATCATAGCAGGAGGATCGCAGAATACAAAGAATCATCTTCGAGCTCCTTGAAGGAGGAGATCATCAAACAATACCAAACGAAAGAACTCCTTGACCAAGTTACCTGAGTGAAACTGTCCCATCACCACTTCACAGACACCGAGATGGCAGTTTAAAATACGTCCTATGGGAGAGTCCTCCAGTCATTGAATAAAGAATAAGATGGACATTTTTAAGGCTGGATGGCCCAGACACATCATCAAGTTGTACCTGGTGATGGAGAAAAAAGAGTATGTGTATCTCATCATGGAATTGGCCACTAGGGGCTACCTTCTGAAGTCTATCTGAAAATCCCACCACTTATATAAAGTTGAAGCCAGGAGATTCTTCAAACAAATTGTACTAATTACAGCAGAACACAATCGCACACTGAGACCTTAAGCCCAACAATATCCTTTTGGGCAGCAAAGGCAATATCAAGGCTAGTTATTTTGGTCTAATCATCTGGTTCTCCCCGGGGCAGCTGCTGACAAATTTATGTGGTATTGTGCTATTCCATACCCCTGAAATGTTCCTGCAAGAAAGAAATGATGGCTGGAGCTGGCTTCACATCTGTAATCCTGCCTACTCAGGAGGCTGAGATTTAAGGATCATGGTTCATTGCCAGCCCGGTCAGAAAAGCCTGTGATATTCATCTCCAATAAACCACTAGAAAACTGGGAGTGGCACAGTGGCTCAATTGGTAGAGGTCTAGCCTTGAGTTGAATTGCTCAGGGACACTGCTCAGGCCCAGAGTTCAAGCCCCACAATTGGAAAAAGAAAGATATGCCTACAAGGTGGAAATCTGGAGCTTAGGTGTCTTTTTATATTTTGTTATAACAGGAAGATTTCCCTTTGAGGGGAGGATGTGATCCAGGTAGAGTCACTAGTTCTGAAGGCCAAGTATGTTGGTCCATATAACCTGTCTGAGGACAAAATGTAATCTGCCAACTGGTAACTGAGGACCTGAGGGAGAGACAAATATTGAACAAATAATGGAGCACCCATAGCTTAAACAAGTTGCACAATATTCCCTGTGTTTTGATGAGCCAAGACGCAACAAGCTGGAACCCATCATTCTTAAAGTAATGTGTTACATGAGGTACTACCTATATGAGATCCAGGGATCTATACAGGACAGAACATTCAATTATGCCATGGGCATGTACCTTTTAATTAAAGAAAACTTAGGCTGTCCAAGTGAAAAGAGTACCTTCAACAGTGCCACCATGCCCAACTCCTGCAGATCTTTCCAACTTACCTCTCCCTATAGAAAGGAGAGCCAGTTTACTCACCTGTCTTAACCATTACATCTTGTCATCTGAGTTTCAATTGCTTTATAATGACAAGCAGTCACCTCTGAAGAGAGGCTTAGGTACCACTCTGCCTGCCATTCCCTTCTGTTTCTTGCAGAAGAACCCCAGTCCTAGCACAGTTCCAGGCCAGGATTCTGTGTTGTTTTCCTTGGCTGGTCTTTCTTTTTAAGCAGCAGTGAAAGATTCCTCTCTGGGGAGCCACAATTTGAGATCATAAACTGTCTACTAAGAAGCAGGGCTGGAGGAGGGTGGTTAGCAGAATATTCCCTTCCCTTTGGGTAGCCTCATAATTAGACCAAAGTATAATTTAAGGCGGAGATTGGGCAGGATGGGTGTGGCTAGCAAATAGCTACCACTCTTCTCAGAATATGCTACAGTATGCAGGCCCAGGAGCAGAGCAATTCTGGAGGAAGAGGTGTAGAGTATTATAAGACATCAAAGATAATAGCAGTTGAGAACCACAGGGACCTGTTATTGGGATGTGAAAGATTGCAAGAAGTATACTCAAAAACTAATTATAGGAGGGATAATCCCTATACAGCAAAGGCTGCATAGAGAGATCATGTCTCAATCCACACGCTGGCTACTGAAACCAGAGGAACTAATATTTGCAAGCAATTACAAGTAGGAGATAGTGCTCTACCACTTGAACAACAATGCCACTTCTAGTTTTCTGGTGGTTAAATGGGGATGAGTTTCAAGGACTTTTCTATCTGGACTGGCTTTAACCTACAATCTTCAGATCTCAGCCTCTCAAGAAGCTAACATTAACAACCTAGGATTACACTCAGGAACAATGCCCAGACCCTGATTTCAAGGATAAAGACCGTACAAAAAAATTAAAAAAAGGAAAGTAAAAGGGGACAGTGGGTGGAGAGATTCACCATTCATCAGATGCATGTCAGGTGTGAATGATCCAAAATGTAGGCTAGGAGCAGACAGGGAACCTACCCATGGCACAACTGATCTTTTATTTGTGGAAGCCAAGTGAAAAGTCAATAAACCAATATATGAAACAACTATAGAAAGATAAATAGTGCAGGTGAGAGTGCAAGAAAGAGTCCTTGTGAGTCAAGTGCTGGTGGCTAACACTTGTAATCTTAACTACTCAGGAAGCTAAGATCTGACGATCATGTTTCAAAGTCAGCCTCAACAAAAATGTCTCTGTAATTCTTATCTCCCATTAACTAGCAATAAAGCATAATTGGGAACTGTGGCTCAAATGGTAGAATACTATATTTAAGATTAAAAAAAGATAAGCAACAGTGACCAAGTCCTGAGTTCAAACCCGTTCAAACCCCAGAATCCACATACATAGAGAAAAGGTTTCTGTGAAGAGGTAGCACTGAAGCCAAGACCTGTAGATTGAGAGGGAGCCAGCTTTGGGGGCATGTGACAGAGGCAATAGCTAGGATGAAAGTCTCAGGGCTGGAATAAACCCCATATCAGGAGGAAGTGGTGTGTGGCTGGTTCTGACTGAGAAAGAGAATGAGGTGAGGTACATCTGAAAAATGGGGGCCAGATGGGCACTGGTGGTTCACACCTGTAATCTAAGCTACTCAGGAGGCTGAGGATTGAGGATTGTGGTTCAAAGGTAGCCTGACCAGGAAAGTCCATGAGAATCTTATCTCAATAACCAACTCTGAAAAAGCTGGAAGTGGTACTGTGGTTCAAGTGGTAGAGCACTAACCTTGGGCTCAGGCTCCGAGTTCAAGCCCCAGTCCTCAGACTTCAGCTTTCTGAATAGCTAGGATTACATGTGTGATCCACCACAGCCAGGCAACCCTTTATTATATATTATCTAACTTAATGGTTGTGACTTTCCCATTAGGAGGGCTCACTCTGAGCTCATCCTATTCTGGTTCACTTTCAGTCGATGGCCAGGTCAGTTTCCCCTCTGGAACTAACTTGTCTGTGGGAGGAGGATAAAGCCCCTGAAGCCCCTTTCCTTGTTGGGTGCATCCTATATTGTAAGAGTGATGAAAGGGGCCCAAGATTAAAGCTGGGCTCCTAAGGCGTAGTTCCTATTGTGAGCAACCTGGGCTGGTGTGCAGCTTTGAACAAGTGACTCTGGGAAGATATGAAAAATAACCACACCTAAATCCAATTTTTTCAAAATCCTCTTGAGAACTAGAAGAGGAGAGGGGAAGGTAAGATATATTCTGAATAGTTTCCTTCCTGTTGTGACATTGATTGATACATTTTGCTCAAGCAGGAATTACTAAATACAGTTGTTATAATCTTCCTATCCTGGGAAGGTCCTCAGTTTACCTTCCCGTGGTTGAGAGTTGTATGAGCTAAAATCCTCAGCTGTCAGCTCTATTTGGGCTACTTGACCCAGAGAAGAGGGCGACCCTTTTTGCAAACTGCTCTGCTCAGAAGGAGGTCTAATTTTCTGATTTTCAATAATGGGGAGTAGGTGCTGCTAGAGAAAAGGATGCTATAAAATAGAGTGAGCTTGGAGATCACACCCTTCAGAGGGAGGCCGAAACTGAGACCTGCTCTGAGGAAAAATCAAGGAACTGAGAGGAAGTTAATAGTTTAGGTCATATGGCCAGGGAAGGCCTTTCTGGGGCAGAACTTCTGATCTAGCTGCTGAAAAGATGAACTAACTAAACAAAGTTTATTTTCCTTTTGTGTGTGTGTACAAGTACTGGGGCTTGAACTCAGGGTCCCATACACTTGCTTAGCTTTTTCCTGCAAGGCAGATGCTCTACCACTTTAGCTAAACCTCTACTTTGAAGTTTTTTGCTAGTGTATTGGAGATAGGAGTCTGTCAGAATTGTCTTTCCAGACTGGGCTTGAACAGGGATCCTTAGATCTCAGCCTCCTGATAAGCAGGATCAAAGACAGGAACTATTAAGCATTCAGGTCCACACAAAGGTGTAGAAGTTTCCAGAGAAGAGAAGAGCAAATTTTCAAAGGCCCTGCCTGATTTGTCAAATTGTTGGATATTGTTTATTGATTTATTTTTGACCATGGGGCTTGAACACTGGGCCTGGGCACTTTCTTTCAGCTCTTCAGCTCAAGTCTAGCACTCTACCACTAGAGCCACAGAGCCACTTTGGATTTTCTGGTGGATAATTTGAGATAAGAGTTTCACAGTCTTTCCTGCCCAAGCTGGAAATCCTCAGATCTCAGCCTCCTGAGTAGCTAGGATTACAGGCATGAGCCACCAGTACCTGGCTGGATATTTATTTATATAGGATTACAGCAATATCCTTGTAAATAGGATGAAAAATATTTAAGTTGATCACTCCATATGAGCCTCACTGGCTGTAAGTTTTCTCTTTGATAGTTAATATGAAGGAAAGCCACAGGTGAATCCCCACAGTGCACCTCGGTTTATTATGAAAGGATGCCTCTGGCGTGCTTTTACAGCAGTGTGCTCAATGTAAAAGATAATAATGTTATTCATGACATTATTCACAGTAGTAGAAAGGTAGAAACCCAAATGTCTCTTGTCGGGTAAACAAAATGTGGTATAACCAGCCAAGGGAATATTATTCAATCTTAAAAAGGAATGACATTCTGACCATGCTACAACAAGAATGAATCTTTAAAATACTGTCAAATAAACCATATTAAAAATAAAAACTATATTTATGATTCCACATATATAAGGTACCAAAACATAGTCAAATTTGCTGGCTACCAGTGGCCCACACTTATAATACTAGCTACTTATAGGGCTGAGAACTGAGGATGGAGGCTTGAAGCCAGACTAGAAAGAAATGTTGCTGAAACTCTTATCTCCAAAAAGTGAGATACAGTAGAGGTGAGACTCAACAATAGAACTGTGGAGCACATGGGCAGCAAAGATGGCTTTGGGAGGGGGTTGAGTGGGCAGAGCCTAATTTACTGTAGAGTACATGGGCAGCCAAGATGGCGCTGGGAGAGGGTAGAGTGGGCAGAGCCCAATTGATCTTCCGCTCAGTGCCTAACCAGCCCGGGAAGGCTCAGGTGCATGATAGGATGTGACCTTGACAGTGATTGGTTCCTCTTCCTCCCTTTTTGTCTTTAATAAGGGCTACTCTCTGTTAATAAATGAGTTTTCTACCTGCTGGATTTGGCTCCCCGCTGCGTCTGACTGTCTCCTGGGCGTGGGAACAGGAGTCTTTCGTGGGACGGACGAAGACCCAACATAGAACATCAGTGTTGAACAAATAAGTTTAACATAGAGGGGCTGGGAAAGTGGCTCAGTGGTAGAGAGCTTGCCTTACATGCCTGAGGCCCTGGGTTCGATTGCTCAGCACCACATAAGCAAAAAGAACAAAGCCGGAAGTGGCACTATGGCTCAAGTGGTAGAGTGCTAGCCTTGAACTGAAGAGCTGAGGGACAGCGCCCAGGCCCAGAGTTCAGGCCCCAAGACCGGACCTCCCCCCCCAAAAAATGTTTAACATTGAATGGAGAATAGAGAATGAATGATGTGGCCAATGCAGGTAAGAAAGAGCAGGCTTTCTGTGTGCAAAGGACTTCTTGGTCAACAGCACTGTGACAGAAGACACAAAGACAGTACTAGGCTGAGAAGTAAGGACAAGGAAGACAGGAGAGTTGATTACCCGTTTTTTTTTTTTTTGTTGTTGTTGTTGTTGTATTTGTTTTTCCCAGTACTGGCACCTGGACTCAGGGCCTGAGTGCTGTTCCTGAGCCTCTTTATGCTTTGGGCTAGTGCTCTACCACTTGAGTCACAGAACTTCTTCTTTTTCTGAGTAGTTTATTGGAGATAAGAGTGTTATGGGCCATCTTGTAAGGCTGGCTTCAAATGGAGATTAGTCTTCAGATTTTAGCCACTTGAGTGTTGTATTCCAATTTAAATTGTAGTATTCCAATTTCCCAGGAAGATATGACAGCACTCAGGCAATTTGGCTGGAAGTTCTTTATTTAGCCATATTCCATCTGTCCTCAGCTCACAGAGCTAGAGAACAGCCCTGTTTGTTGTTCAGGGGGGATTTTTATAGGAAGTGCTTTCACATAGGTGATGTTTACCAAAGCAAGCAAGCAAGATTACAGAAGCAAATCATAGCCTTGAGTCAAACATGCCTTGGGACATTGGACCTTTGCCCTGATGTGGAAGAAGGGGCATCTTTTTCCCAGAGAGAATGCATGTCAGCATGCACCCTCACACCACACATAAGCTCAGATGGGGACACACGAGTCAATGCCTCTGACAGTGCGCTGAAATTTTCTGAACAGGAATGATGTTTATTACAAGTTCCTGAGTAATAAAGAACTCAGTACAGCTGGTGATAAGCATCAAAATTGTTAGTGGCCTTCCGCAAAATTTGTGATAAACTGCAAAGCTGCCAGCCTGGGAAGCTTGAGGGAGAGAGAGAAGTTTACTTTTAGCAAAGATGTTTCTGAATTTACATTTTTGTTCCCATGGATAGCCTTCTTTACCAAGGGAAAGGGCCTCAGGAGAGAAAATTAGCTACAGCAGGAAGGATTGAGGCTAGAATAAACTTTCTTCCAGTGAATAGCAAATCAGATATCACACTGAGTAGCTAGGATTACAAGTTTGAGCCAAAACTGCCTATTTTGATTAATTCTTGTGTGTCATCCCCAGGAATGTGTATTCAAGCCAAGGTGACCCAAGCCTTCAAAGTTTTGTTACAGATATTGACTCAAGCTGTGATGTCAGAAATACTGACCTTACTGTTCAGCCTGGAATGAAAAGAAATGAGAGGCGAGAGTTATCTATGTGTGTGGCTGGTAAATCACCAGGATTAGTGGCAGGCTGGAAAGAAGAGAATCAAGAGGGCACATGTGGAACATGGCAGACAGGAAGGCATCAATGAAGAAGCAGTTTCGGGATGAGCAGTGGATCAGGAGGACCAGATTCTCTGTGGCGCAGAAAGTCTTTCTTCAGAGCCCTCACCACATTGATGCACACATTAGCCTGCCTTGGGTCACTCCTTGTTCGTTTAGTGCTTCAGCCCTCAGTCATTTGAACTCTTAAGGCTTGGGGCTTCCTGCACATCCTCCTGGAGCCTGGCACAGGGTCTAGCCCACATTGGTGCTGGCTGATGGTTGCCTAATGGGGCTGAATAGAGACAAACACTGAACTGGAGGTTTCTGGAAGGGATCGGCGTGCACATAGTGTCCAGAGGACATGCATGGGACTGTACCTTCATGAGGAAGAGGCCACAGGAAAGTCTCATGTCACCTCCCTAACACTTTGGTACAAATGGCAGACAGATGTCACAGGGCAGCAGGCAATGCACTCTGGTTTATATATGTGCATGCACACCCAACATCTGTGGTCTTTGACAAGGAAGAAACCAGGGCCCATTAGTGGAATAGTACACACTGATCACAGCATGGACCCCATTTCATGGCTGCGGACACTGAAATCCTGGGGTCTTGGTGTCCTCAGGCCTTGGCCAACAGCAGTGGGGAGTCTGAGATCTTGGAGGCAGGGCAATGGCAGGGCTCCAGCAGTATCTGCAAAGCCTGAGAATCTCGACTCCTCAAGGATAGCTCACAGACTCAGAGGAGGCTGTGAAGAGGGATAGATCCCTGGGGTACACTTGAACTACCAAAACGCACCCTGCTCACTAGCACCAAGCACGTACGGCTTATAGCCCAACAATCCAATTCTGGCTCTTTCTCACCTCACTTGGCAAGGGGGGGAGCCATGGAGGAGCAAGATACACCATTTCAGTTGAGGAGGGATATATCTGATATCAGACCCACACATCACACCTAGATAGACTGGAACTCTCCAGAAGGCCAAGGTAACAGATATAGTCGTTGTCTAACAAGTGTGGAAGTTGGAATCTTGAGTCTGAGGACTCCATAGTGCCCAACTTGTGGGTTGGTGGCTGCGACTACCCCCTGAGTTGGTGACTAAGTGGTAGCATCTGGGTTGCTAGCCTGTAAACAGAAGAAGTTGAAGGTGGGCTGTGGAGTGGCCTGGTGCCTGGGCCACACCCTTTTGCTGAGTTGTTGCTGTTGTCACCATGTGGACGTGCCTAGGCTTGGAGCAAGGTTGCAGGGCCGGTGGGGCTGACTGGCTGTGCAGAAGCAGAAGGAGGTGTCACTTCTGCAGGCAGTGACTCTATTACTGGCAGCCCTAGGCTTCCTGCTCAACGTGGGGCTGGGGCTCTGTACCATAATCGGCAGCCTGATGGCACCCCGAGGGGTTAGGAGGCAGATAACTGAGTGCCTCAGTATGGTGCTGAGAGAATGCTGTTGCCCAATCTCCCACCCCTGTCTGGGTTTACTTCAAACCTGCAGCTTCTCCTTTCTCCTCCTCTGGTAGGTGACCTCAGTGACAGCACCAGAACAGTCTGTGCTTCTTCCTACTTTTCTCCCAGGTGGGGTAAATTGAGGCTGCGAGGATAGGGATTTGTCCACTCAGTACAGTCAGAAATAGAACCCAGGGCCCTTGGTGCCCCAGTATGGGAGTCTTATTTCTACTTACCATACTTTACAATTAGTTCTTTCTATTGTCTTCTCCTGTCCCCTGACCTCCTCCAGCATTCTCTTTCTGGAGTGTACCCTGTCTGCACATGTCTGTATCCTGTAGGACTGATGCCCTCATCATCTTTGCTCCCCTCCCTAACCTCCACCTGCATATCCTGTGTCTCTACTCAGGTCAGTCCTTTTCCCATTTAACCACTTGCACAGGAACGCTAGGCCTCCCCACTAATTCTCCCTGTTCACTCTTACCCATCCTATCTGTTTTTTAGGTATTGTTGATTGGGGAGTGAGTGCAAAGACCCTCTTGGAGCTGTAGGCCCCTTGGAGGGAGTGAAATGCGAATTTCTGGTTCTTGAGGAACTTGCCACCTTTGACTCTCCAGTAGTCCAGACGTGTTCCTGTGGAGGGATTGCCCAAAATGTCCCTGAGAGCAGTTCCCTGAGGGTAGAATGCCACATGCCTTCCTTCTCTGCCAGGAACTGATGGGACATGGTATTTTTTGGTATTCCAAACTGTGATCATATTTTATTCTGCCTCTTTGAAACTTATATACCTGCGCATCTGTATGTGCATTTGGACTAAAATAGCAATTTTTCTTCCTCTGTGTGTGTGTGTGTGTGTGTGTGTGTGTGTGTGTGTGTGTGTGTGTGTGTGTTTTCAGATCTTCAGTCTTAAACTCAGGGCCTGGGTTCTGTCTCTTAGTTTTTATCACTCATGACCAGTGCTCTACCACCTGATCCACGTCTCTACTTCTGGCATTTTGGTGATTCATTGGAGATAAGAGTCTTACAGACTTTCCTACAAGGGATGCTTTATTTGTTTGTTTATTTTTGGTCGGTCATGGGACTTGAACTCTGAGCTTGGGCGCTGTCCCTGAGGTCTTCAGTTCAAAGACAGCGCTTTACTGCTTGAGCCACAGTGCCATTTCTGGTTTTCTAGTGATTTATTGGAGATAAGTGTCTCATGGAGGGCTTGGAAAGTGGCTCAGTGGTAGAGGGCTTGCCTTGCATGCAAGAGGCCCTGGGTTCTATTCCTCAGTACCACATAAGCAAAAAGAAAAAAGCCAGAAGTGGCAATGTGGCTCAAGTGGTAGAGTGCTAGCCTTGAGCTGAAGAGATAAGGAACAGTGCTCAGACCCTGAGTTCAGGCCCCATGACCAGACCCAACAACAACAATAACAAAAGAGTCTCATGGACTTTCCTGCCTGGTCTGGCTTTGAACTGTGGTCCTTAGATCTCCCACTTGAGTAGTTAGGGTTACAGGCGTGAGCCACTGGTGATTTGGCTCCTTCCATTTTCTGTTTTTCAAGTTTTTCATTGTTAATTAATGGTAAGAGACTCAGATTTGCCTGCCCAGGCTGGCTTTTAAACGCAATCCTCTCATTGCAAACCTCATGATTGGATTATAACTGTGAGCCACCAGTACCGCTCTGGGATTTGTCATTTTTGACAAATGCCAAATGTGTCTGTTGAGATAGTCTGAGCATTGAACATTGCACTGCACCCAAGGGAAATTTCAGGAGAATGACAAAGATGTAGAGACCATTTGGTGCCTCACACACACCATTACATAATGTAAGTTAATGACTTTCTTCCCAGAAATACATAACTCTTATCTTTATACAATGTAAGGTGCTTAAGTCCTTCTTCATATTTATCTAAAATAGTATATACATTGAAAGGAACTCCACCATATGTAAACAAAATATTTTTTGTTGGTCATGGGGATTGAACTCTGGCACTGTCCCTCAGCTCTTTAAGCTCAAGGCGAATGCTCTACTACTTGTGCCATAGCACCATTCCTATCTTTGTCTGTTCATGTGGTGTTGAGAAATCAAACCCAGGGCCTCATGCATGAGAAGCAAATACTCTATCACTGAGCCATCTTCCTAGGCCACTAAACAAAAGACATTTATGTGTCAGCTGGGCACTGTTGGCTGACACTTGTAATACTAGCTACTCAGGAGGCTAAGAGGTGGGGATTGTGGTTCAAAGCCAGCCTGAGCAGGTAAATATTAACGACCAAAAATGCCATAAATGGAGCTGTGGCTCAAGTGGTAAAGCACTAGCCTTGAGTAAAAATAGCAAAGGGACAGGGCCCAGCTCCTGAATTCAAGTCCTACTCTGCACTACCAGTTTAAAAATTTTTTAATGATAAAGCAAGTCATCATCCATGGGTCTAAAACACTTGTGAGCAGTTGCTGACATACATGTGTGCCAACCTACAACATGGGCACATACAACATGATAGACTTATACATTTCTGTTCATTTCAAGGCTAGGTACAATCACATGATTACAATATATGTAGAAGCTGCAATCAGTTTGAAGTCTACGTTCATTTTCTTTGTCAGTGCTCTTGTAAGTGTGTCTGAGCAGTGTCCCTCACAGGAAGAAAAGAAGCTCCTACTGACTCACCTTAATCTCATGTTGTGAGTAGAAATAAGACCGGGCTGTATGTCAATGCAACATTGTTTGGCTGTTTTTGACTCATCCTGGTTCCTTGAAAGCAGAGCCCCATCTTTTGATTCCATGTTAGGGATCTCAGGGGAGGTCACCATCAAATAGGAACTGAAGAATATCACCAGCTCCCCTTCATTAAAACCTCATTATAGTTTGAAGCCAGTGGTTCACATGTGTAATCCTAACTACTCAGGAGGCTAGCAATATGATGGTTGTGGTTCAATGCCAGCACTGGGCAGAAAAGTCCATGACACTTTTATCTCCAATTAAACATAAAAAAAACTTGAAGTGGACCAGTGTCCCAAGTGGTAGAGTGCTAGCCTTGAGCAAAAAAGCTCAGGGACAGCCCTGGGAATGGCACACACACACACACACACACACACAAATACACACACATGCACACACACTGAAACACACACACACACTCCTTTTTGTTAGCTCATCTAATGCTCCCAACAACCATATAAGTCAGGTATGTTTATTTCCATATTACAGAGGAGGAAAAGTCCTGGTATGTCAGTGGACTCAGAACTCAAATCCATGCCCCTGTCCCAGTTCCTTTTCTTGGGAAAAAAAACTGTGGACCAAGAGACAAACAGGTTACAGGCATTCTGTGGTGTGTGTGTGTGTGTGTGTGTGTGTGTGTGTGTGTGTGTGTGTGTGTGTGTGTGTGTGTGTGCACCAATCCTAGGGTTTGAACTTCGAGTCTGGGTTCTGTCCCTTAGCTTTTATTTTCAAGGTTGGCACACTGTACCACTTGAGCCAAAGCTCCACTTCTTGGTCTTTAGTTCTTCATTGGAGATGACTCTCACCGACTTTTCTGCCCAGGCTGACTTTGAATCATGGTTCTCAGATCTCAGCCTCCTCAGTAACTAGGAGTCTAGATGTAACTATTGGCATCAGGCATAGATTCTTCACCCTTCTGGGTAAATCTGTCTTACCTGGTTTCCTCAGTGTGAATTGGTTTTAATAATGTTTGACCCTAGGCCAGTTGAGACATGTATGTCCTTATTACAGAGTCTGGCTGGTGCTTCAGTACAGCACTAACTACGCTGCCTGTGATGAAAGTTTTTGAAAAGAAAAAGTAAGCCAGGTGATGGTGACTCACACCTTTAATCCTAGCTGGCGAAGAGGCTGAGATCTGAAGATTGCTGTTCAAAGCCAGCCTGGGCAGGAAAGACTATAAGAATCTGGAAGTGGGGCTGTGGCCCAAGTGGTAGAATTTTAGCGTTGAATGAAGAGCTCAGAAACAGTGCCCAAGCCCTCTTTTCAGACCATAGGACAAACACAAAATGAAAGAAAGAGAAAGAAAGAAAGGGAGTGGGGGCAGGAGGAGAAGGAAAGAGGGAGAGAAGAATTATGGCATTAGTGGCTCAGATATGTAAAAGCAAACCAGTAGTGGAACTGTGTCGCAAAGTGGTAGAGAGTTAGCTTTGAGCGAAAAAGCTCAGACACAGGCCCTGTTATCAAGTCCAAAGAAGACAAAAAAGAGAGGGAGGGGATAGAAGGAGAAAGGGAAGGAAGGAAAGATCTAGTTCAAGAGTTGAGTGAAATAGAAACTTCTGGGTATCTGGGAACCTACAGACAACCAGGAGGCAGATTTTTTTAACCACACATCCTTGGCTGGTGCTGACAGTCAGATTCTCCCTGCAGAGCCAATGCTGTGCTTGAGTTCAGGCCTACTGAATCCTCCCTGGGCCTTGGGACTGAAGATCTAGCCTTTGCTTCATTTGTAAAGAATAGGAACCCGAGGACATCAAGGACCTCTCATGGCAAGAAGAGTAAGACATGGGTATTCATTCCTTGGAATCAGATCCTTTCAGTGACATGCCTACTGTGATCCTTCTCCTATCCTATCATCTAAAAAATACCTACATCACCAGCACTCCAGGAAAAGAAAGGGAGCCCCCTCAATGGCTATAGGGTGGGTGTCTCTATCCCATTTGGCAGTCCTGGTCCAGCACAGATTCTGCCAGCACCGTGATTAGTAGACTAAACAGCTTTGCGACTCAGTCTCCTCTCTCTTTCTCCTACCTCTCTCCCTCTCTCTCTCCCTCTCTCTCTTCCTCTCCCTCTCCTTCTCTCTCTCTCCCTCACTCTATTGTTTGGGGGAGTCTTCAATGACCAGAGTATAGAATGGGCTGCTATCTGCCCATTGGCACCAGCAGTATTTAGCCATTTTTCCTCAAAATCACAGCCAGAACATGAGTGATTAAAGTCAAATTCAAATCTGCCAGCAAGTCATAACATATAGGGCTAGGACATTTATCAAGGGTGGGGGTCTCTAGTGACCTCAAAGAAAGCCAGTGAGATGGGGCAGGGAAGAGGCTGCAGTGGGACTTCTCTTCTCTGCCCTGCACCTTATAAGGCTTCTCAAATCAAGGTCAGGCCAAATAATAATGACAAATAATAAATATTGATTACTAACAACTCCTGTATTGAGACAGGAAGGTTTCATTTATTTTATTTTTACCCCATCAAATGTCCATACCCACCCCATGGAGTATTTATTATTATTCATGTGCTTTCTTAAACTTCATTCACATATCAGAAAATGGTATTCAGAGAGATTAAGCCACTGACTAGAGCCACACAGCTCAAAGTGAAAATAGTATGAACATAAGAATACTGTCTGAGGCAGGTGCTGGTATCTCATCCTTGTAATCTTAGTTACTCAGGAGGCTGAGGTCTGAGGATCATGGTTTACAGCCATGATCTCCGATTAACCACTAAAATGCCTGCAATGGAGCTGTAGCCCAAGTTGTAGAGTGCTAGTTTTGAGTGAAATATCTAAGGGACAGTGCCCAGATCTTGAGTTCAAGCTCTGGTACTGGCACCAAAAAATAAGAACAAAAAAGGCTCATAACCTTCACCCAAGACTATCTCCCACACACCAACAAAAACCTGGACCTGAAGGTGTGTGTGGCTCAAGAGGTAAGTACTAGTCTCGAGCAGAATAAGCTAAGGGAAAGTGTCTAAACCCTGAGTTCAAGCCTCCCCACTATAAACTTGTGTGTCTATGTATGTGTGTGTGTATATCTATATACACATATATAAAATGTGTCCACACATATGTACACATTCATGTATGTATACACATATGTGTATGTGTTGATTGGGGGATATCAGGCCTGATATCTCAAGCAAGAGAAAATTTTTGCATCATTCAGCCTGTAGATGAGACTCCGAATTTCTATACTGCAGTTAAGTGAGGATACTCAAATTCTGAAATTCATCAAATCATTGGACAAAGCCCATTCTATTTAGGAAGGGTAATCATCTTTTTTTGCTTTGTTCGGTTATGTTTTTGTTTTTTGCCAGTTCTGGGGCTTGACCTCAGGTCCTGCGCACTGTTAGTGAGCTGCTTTGGCTCAAGGACAGTGCTCTACCACTTGAGCCACAGAGTCACTTCTAGGTTTTGTTCATGCGGTATTGAGGAATCAAACCCAGGGCTTCATGCATGCTAGGCTAGCACTCTAACACTAAGCCACATTCCCAGGCCATAATAAATCTTCTTTACTCCAAGTTTAAAATTATTTAAATTTATCTATTGAAATTTACCAATGTGATTAAAATGGTAATCACATCCAAAAATATTTTAATTTCTTTCCTTTTTTATTGTGA
Source organism: Dipodomys spectabilis (assembly GCF_019054845.1). Lineage (NCBI taxonomy): Eukaryota > Metazoa > Chordata > Mammalia > Rodentia > Heteromyidae > Dipodomys > Dipodomys spectabilis. The sequence goes on along the minus strand of NW_024871174.1, from coordinate 37,386 downwards.
AAATACTGTACAGAGGGGTTACAATTACTTGGGCAAGGTAATGAATACATTTCTTATCAAACATTGTTGCCTCTTCTTTTGTTTCCCCTTACCATCCCTTCCCATCTCCCACCCAGCCACCCTTAATCCCCCCTCCCGCAAAAGATGTAAAGTTTGTTTTTCTCCATAACGACTTTTATATCTCATTGTTGCAATGGGTCCACCCTTATCCCTATTTAAAAAATTTGTTTTTAATTTGTTAGGAAATGGAAAGACTTGGAAAAAATTATATTAAGTGAAGTAAGCCAGACCCAAAGAAACATAGGTCCCATGGGTTCCCTTATATGCAACAAATAATATATGTCTGAGATAAGCAGAAACGGTCAGATACATTGATGTTAGGCGAAATGAACCCCAAGATAAAGATTCAAATGTTTTTTCTTCCTTGCGATTATTTCTAACAGCTTTATAAGATGATTACTTTGTTGCTTTGTATGTCTCTCCCCCACAGTATAACCCCTGCTTCCAAAAGTATTTTCACAGCAACATTTACACTGATGTTTGACTAAAACATGAGGCACTACCTGCTAGCAGAATTAATGTGTTAAAATTCACCATCTCTAACCATGAGTTGTTGGCTCATGTCTGTAATTCTAGCTATTCAGGAAGCTTAGAGCTGAGGACTGAAGCTTTATGAGACTCATCTCCAATTAACTACCTCAAAAAACTGATGTGGAATTATGGTACCAGTGGCAGAGTGTTAGCCTTAAGCAAAAGAACCCAGGGATGGTGCCCAGGACCTAGTACAAGTAATAAAACTGTGTGTGCATGAGCATGAACACACAAACACACACACAAACACATGCACATACACACTATTACTACCACTATCACTAGAATATCATGACTCTTGTCACAGGAGATCTGCCACAGTCAAATTGTGAGACAGGAAGTAGAATGGTGGGTTTCCTGAGACTGGGGAAAGGGATGGATGGAAGGTGCTGTTTAATAAGTGCTTAATTTCAGGTTGTATTCTGAGAAAGTTCTAGAAGTTGGTATCAGAGAGGGTGCATGAAAATGTGAATGTACTTAAAGCCACTGAAGTGTACAATTGTAACTGGTTGAGATGACAAATTTTATGCTATGGTTATTTTCCCAGGATGAGAGAATAGATAACAATACAGCCAGAGAGGGCCTGAACAAGAAAAGATAGCAGGAGGTGAGGTCCCTTATAGTGTTCACTCCTTCAGTTTCCCACCAACAAATATCTGTTGTTGGGCCACTTGTGCTGGGCTTATGACAGGTTGGATCAAAGGCAGTGGGTGGCTATCTGTAACTGGCCCTCTATCATTTGAGCCACATCTGTACTTCTGGCTCTTTTTAAGTTAATTGGAGATAAAACTCTCAGATTTAGCTGCCTGGGCTGGCTATGAACTTCAATCATCAGATTTCAACCTTAATATACTATCTTAAAGAAATGATTGGAACTTGCTCTTTTGTTGTTGTTGGTTTTGGTTGTCAGGCTTGCACTTGGGTTGCAGGCTCTGTACCTGAGTTCTTCTATTTAAGGCTAGCATTCTACCAGTTTTCAATACTAGACTACATTTGGTTTTCTGGTGATTAATTGGAAATAAAATATCACAGACTTTACTGCTCAGACTGGCCATGAACCTTGACCCTCTGATCTCAATCTCTTTAGTAGTTAGTATTTCAGGTGTGAGCCAATTACACCTTGCTGGGAACCTGCTCCTTTATGAAGGAAGGCATTCTGGTTAACTCCATTTTCCAGATATAGAAACAGAGGCAAACAAATTAAAATGACTTGTCTATGATGTCACACGTTAGTAAAAGCTGGAGCTGGGTCTTTTATCCTGATCTTTCCAATGGCAAATCTCACCCTCAAATAATACTCCATTAGTGTGTTGCCTTTGTTATCCCCTACCCTCACATTCCTGTAGCAAGGAATCAAAAACACCCCCAGGTGTGATTACGTACAGGCTCTGTCTAATGAAGAGAGTGCCTGGTTTTTTTTTTTTAATTTAATTTTATTTTATTTGTGAACATACTGTACAGAGGGGTTACAATTACATGGGCAGGATAATGCGTACATTTCTTACAAAGCATTGCAGCCTCCTCCTTTGTTTACCCTTCATATCCCTTCCCAGCCTCCCCCCTCCCCCCAATCTCAATCCTTCTCCTTAACCCCCCCTTCCCCCCCACACGCACCAACGTTGTAAAGCTAGTTTTGGACATGACAACTTGTAGTTCTCATTATCGCAATGGGTCCACCTGTATCCTTAAACAACTGGTTTTTCCCCATTTCCTCCACAAGTTATAGTGACATGAAATATAGTGAAAGCAGGAGTTATACTGTGGGGGAGGGACATACAAAGCAACAAAGAGATAATCTTATAAATGCGTTAGAAACACATGCTTGAAAGAAAAAAACACTAAAATACCTATCTAAGGGTTCATTTTCCTAACATCACATTATCTGACCTTTTCTGCTTGACTCAAAAATATACTAGATATTACAAATAAGGGAAACCATGGGACCTATGTTTCTTTGGGCCTGGCTAAGTTCACTTAATAAAATTTTTTCCAAGTTTTCCCACTTCCTAACAAATGGGGCAATGTCATTCTTTCTGATGGAGGCATGGAATTCCATTGTGTATATATACCACATTTTCTTGATACATTCATCTACTGAGGGGCATCTGGGTTGGTTCCATGTCTTAGCTATGGTAAATAATGCTGCAATAAACATAGTTATGCTGGTAGATTTAGTGTGGTCTTGTTTGTAAACATTTGGGTAAATGCCCAAAAGTGGGATTGCTGGGTCATAGGGGAGTTCTATGTGAAGTCTTTTGAGGAACCTCCATACTGCTTTCCAAAGTGGTTGAACAAGTTTACATTCCCACCAACAATGAAGTAAGGTTCCTTTCTGTCCACATCCCCTCCAACATCTGTTTTTGTTAGAGTTCTTGAATTTTGCCGTTCTAACTGGAGTGAGGTGATATATCAATGTTGTTTTGATTTGCATTTCTTTTATGGCTAGGGATGTTGAACATTTTTTCATGTGTCTATTGGCCATCCTTCTTTCTTCTTCAGAGAAGGTTCCCTTACAGTCTTTCGCCCACTTATTTATTGGGCAGTTGTTTCTTTGAGGATTTGTTGTTGGGGGGTTTAATTTTTGAGTTCCAAGTATATTTTAGATATGAGACCCTTGTCCTTTGTATGGCTAGTAAAGATCTTCTCCCAATCCGTGGGCTTTCTATTGATCTTGCTAGCTATGTCATTTGCCATGCAGAAGCTCTGCAACTTTATGCAATCCCATTTGTCCAATCATTCCTTGATTTGTTGTGTTTCCGGGTCTCTATTCAGAAAATTTCAGCCTGAGCCAAGGAGACCTAGTGTTTCTCCTATTCCATCCTGTAATATTTTCAGAGTGTCTGCTTTGACTTCAAGGTCTTTGATCCATTTGGAGTTGATTCTAGTGTAGGGTGATATATAAAGATCTAGCTTCAGTTTTCTACATGTAGTTAACCAATTTTGCCAGCACCATTTACTGAAGAAGCTGTCTTTCTTCCATTCTATTGTTTTAGCTCCCTTATCCAAGATTAGATGGCTATAGGTCTGTAGGTTCATTTCTGGGTTTTCAATTCTATTCCATTGGTCCTGAGGTCTGTTGTTATGCCAATATCAACCTGTTTTGATTACTATGGCTTTATAGTAGATTTTGAAATTTGGTATTGATATTCCTCCAGCAGTGTTCTTTCCGTTGAGGAGGGTTTTTGCTATTCGGGGTCTTTTATTGTTCCATATGAAATTTTGGATTGCCTCTTCTATTTCCTTGAAGAATGAGGTTGGAATTTTGATAGGTATTGCGTTGAATTTGTAGATAGCCTGGGGAAGTATTGCCATTTTCACGATGTTAATCTTTCCAATTCAGGATCATGGGAGGTTTTGCCATTTTTTAAGTTCTGTGTTGATTTCCTTTTTCAAGATTTTAAAGTTTTCATCATAGAGGTCCTTCACTTCTTTGGTTAAGTTAATTCCTAGGTATTTTATTTTTTGTGGGGCTATTAGAAATGGAATTGCTTTCCTAATTTCAGCCCCACTTTTCTCATTGTTGGCATACAGAACAGCCATTGATTTTTGGAGGTTAATTTTATAACCTGCTACTTTGCCAAAGTTTTGAATCAGCTTGAGAAATTTGGGAGTGGAGTCTATGGGATCCTTTAAATACAAGATCATGTCATCTGCAAGGAGGGAGAGTTTTATTTCTTCTTTCCCTTTTTGGAACCCCTTTATGTTTGCATCTTGTCTTATTGCTGTAAATAGGCATTCTAATACTAGATTGAAGAGAAATGGAGAGAGTAGGCATCCTTGTCGTGTTCCTGAGTTAAGAGGAAATGGCTTTAGTTTTTCACCATTGAGTATAATGCTGGCTGTAGGTTTGTCATATACAAACTTTATTGTATTGAGGAATGTTCCATGGATTCCTAATTTTTCCAAAACCTTCATCATAAAGTGGTGTTGGATCTTGTCGAATGCTCTTTCTGCATCTATTGAGATAACCATGTGGTTCTTATTCTTGCTCCTGTTGATGTGATGAATAATATTAATTGATTTGTGTATATTGAACCACTTTTGAATCTCTGAAATGAGACCTGTTTGATCGTGGTGGATGATTTTTTGGATGAATTGTTGAAGTCGATTGGCCAAAATTTTGTTGAGAAGATTTGCATCAATGGTCATCAAAGAAATGGGTCTATAGTTCTCTTTCTTTGGTGAGTCCCTGCCTGGTTTTGGGATGAGGGTTATGATGGCTTCATAGAATGTGTTCGGTAGTGAGCTTTCTCTTTCAATTTCATTGAAGAATTGGAGGAGTGTTGGTGTGAGCTCTGCTTTGAAGGCCTTGTAAAATTCCGCTGTCAAACCATCTGGTCCTGGACTATTCTTAACTGGGAGGTCTCTTATTGCTGTTTCTATTTCAATGCTTCATATGGGCCTGTTAAGATAGTTTAACTCATCTTGGATTAGTTTTCGTATGTCAATATTTGCTAGGAAAAGGTCCATTTCTGTCAAGTTCTCAAACTTATTAGCATAAAGTTTTGAGAAGTATTCCCTTATAATGTTCTGAATCTTGGTTGTTTCCGTGGTGATGTTTCCATTCTCATCTGTGAGTTTATTAATTTGGGTGTGTTCTCTTCTTTTTCTGATAAGTTTTGCTAACGGTCTGTCATTTTTTTTAAGTTTTTCGATGAACCAACTCTTTGTTTTGTTGATTCTTTCTATAGTTTTTTTGGATTCTAATTCATTTAATTCTGATTTAATTTTAATTATTTCTTTCCGTCTACTGGATTGGGGTTTATCTTGCTGCTCTTTTTCAAGGAGGTTTAGATGTGTCATTAAATTGTTAGTTTCAGATCTTTCCAATTTGTTGATGTAGGAGCTCAGAGCTATAAACTTGCCTCTGAGTACTGCCTTTGCTGTGTCCCAGAGGAGCTGGTATTTTGTGTGTTCATTTTTGTTGAATAGCATGAACATTTGAATTTCCTTTCTAATCTCTTCCATGACCCACTCATGATTCAGCAATGTGTTGTTCAGCCTCCATGTGATAACGGACTTTCTTTGGTGGCTTTTTGTGTTGAGATCTAATTTTATTCCCTTGTGTTCAGAGAGATTGCAAGGTAGAACTTCAATGTTTCTGAATTTAGACAAGTTTGCTTTGTGGCCTAAAATGTGGCCTATTTTAGAAAATTTTCCATGTGCTGCTGAGTATTCTGATCATGCTGGGTGAAATGTTCGGTAGATGTCTGTTAAATCTAGATTATCTATGCAGCTGTTTACATCTGCGGTTTCTCTGTTGAGTTTTTGCCGAGTTGATCTATCTAGTGGGGAGAGTGGTGTGTGAAAATCCCCAACAATTAATGTCTTTGGATCTATATGGGATTTGAGGGAAAGTAGTGTTTCTTGGATAAATTTGGGTGCTCCATTGTTGGCGAATAGATATTTAGAATTGTAATATCCTCTTGAGGGAGAGATCCTTTAATTAGTATGTAGCGACCTTCTTTATCTCTTCTCACGAATTTTAATTTGAAGTCTATTTTATCTGATATTAGCATTTTAACTCCCGCCTGTTTATGGGGGCCGTTTGCTTGGTAGATTTTGTTCCAGCCTTTTACATTGAAAATGTGTTTGTTTTTACCGGCAAGATGTGACTCCTGCAGGCAGCATATAGAAGGGTCTTGTTTTTTAATCCTACTAAACAGTCTATGTGGCTTAATTGGAGAGTTCAGTCCGTTAACGTTAAGAGATAGGACTGAGAGGTATTTGGGAGTTCCTAGCATGTTATCCACCTTCTTGGGGGCTGCGAAAACTGGGTTCTTCCTATGGTTCTTGGATTCTCAGTTTGGGTGCAGTTTCTTGGCTTTTATTGTGGTCTTGTTGGTTTTCTATGTGTGGGACATCTTTAAGAATCTTTTGTAGGGCTGGTTTGGTGGAGATGTTTTGTTTCAATTTTTCTTTGCTATGGAAGGTTTTTATTTGGCCTTCAGATATGAAGGAGAGTTTAGTTGGGTACAGTATTCTTGGTTGATAATTGTTTGTTTTAGGGCATGGCATACATCATTCCAGGCTCTTCTTGCTTTGATTGTCTCTGCTGAGAAATCTGAGGTGATTCTAATTGGTTTCCCTTTATAGGTGATTAACCTTTTCTCCTTGACAGCTTTAAGGATCTTTTCCTTGGTCTGAGTTGATCCTGTGTGGATTATAATGTGGCGGTGGGATGTCCTATTCTGGTCTGGTCTATTTAATGTTCTAAAAGTTTCTTGTATCTGAATAGGCCTATCTTTTTGTATGTTTGGGAAGTTCTCTGCTAGGATCCTGTTAAACAAATTTCCTAGACCATTAACTTCTGTTTCTAGGTGCTCCTCTACACCCATTATCCTTAGATTAGGCCTTCTGATGATGTCTTCCAGGTGTTGGATAGATCTATCATATTTCTTGGACTTGTCTTGGATGGTTGTATGTTCTTTCTCTATAATATCTAGGCTGTCTTCAATCCCTGAGATTCGATCTTCTGCATGGTCTAACCTGCTGTCAAGACTCTCTACTTTGTTTTTTATCTCTTTTCCTTCTAATTGGTCAGCTTTGATGGCTTCAAGTTCTTTGTTGAAGCTCTGTTTTAGGTCTTGTATGAATTTCTTTTCTTCCTTAATTTGGTGTTCAGTGTTTGTTCTCAAATCACTTAGTTGATTGGTTATGGTTTCTTTGGACTCCCATTCCTTCTGTTGGGTTCCATTCAGCATTCCCTTTGTGGTCTCCCTGACTTCCTTCAGCTCTTTGTTAATGGATTCCATGAATGCCTTTAGTGATCTTTGTGTATTCTCTACCTCTTTTCTAAATTCATGTGTTAGTCTTTGATTAGCTTCCTCCCGTTTGTGGGCTTCCTGCAGTTCTCTTTGAGTGTTCTCAGCCTGCTCACGCCATTCCTCCCTTTCTCTTTGAGTATTCTCAAGTTGCTCATGCAAATCCTGTATCAGTTTTTGAGTAGCTTCCTCACGCTTACGATATTCCTGTATAAACTTTTGGTTTGCCTCCTCTCTCTCCTTATCACGCTCATACAGAGTCCTTTGTAAGTTGTCAAACTTTGCATTTATCATGTTTGCCAGCAGTGTTTGTAGAGCTATTTGGGAACTCTCCTCTGGATTATTCATTATCTGTTCTGTCCCCTGATTATCAAGATTGAGAATTGAGATACCCGGACTTACCATTTTTCTTGTGTTTTCACGGCTTACTCTGCCCATTTGAGATGAAAATAGCACCAGTTTTGTGCTAGAACACTATCTTAAGGTAACCATCAACCAAAGTTTGCATTTGTACAGTCAATAGTCTACAGATACAATCTAGTTCAACAGATACATCTATTCAACATCAAACAACTATATGTTAATGGGCTTCGAATAGCAGAGAAGAATTTGGAAAACCAGAAATTATAAGGGTTAGGGAGAGATGTGGGTAAAAAGTAGGAATAGATTGGTGTGGGGAGGCACAGGGAGAGTTAACTATGTCCTAATCTCAATGCAGGAAATAGGTTGGGTAGGATGCAAGTAGAGAGAGAGAGAAAAAAAGAAGAAAGGGAAAGGGAAATGAAAAGAGACTAGAAAAAAATAGAAACGTAAAAATTAATATTATTATGGAGAAAATATACAATCTATTTAGAGAGGAATGTGACTATATTGAGAGAAGGGGAGGGACATAGAGGAGATGTGAAAAACTTAAAAAAAATGCTTAAAATGTTATATAAGTATAAAGAGGTAGTACTGCTATTAAGGAATTTAAGTCTCAGAAGTTTTGAATTGAGTAATAAATTTGTGGATTAAGTGTGTACACAATGGGGGATAGGGTCTACTAGTTAACTGCGGGTTTATCTGAGGATGTGCAGGACAAGTGTTAAGTCACATAAAGAAGAGCAAATGAGAGGAAAAGGTGAAAAGGATAAGAAAGGGAGAAAAAAGATCAGAAGTTCAGTAGAGCTACACAAAAAACAAAAAGATAATTAAACAAGAAAGAAAAAGAGAAAGAAGACAAGAAAAGAAAGGAAAACACACATTCATGTATCCCTAAAATAAAAATTATAAGAGGAAAAAAAAAGTTACTGGAAAACAATTTTTTTCCAAAAAGGCAAAAATTAAAGATTCATAAAAGTTTTAGAAAAGAAAAAGAGATATTTATATATATGAGGTACCAAAAAAAAAAAGAAGAAGAAGAAAAAAAAGTTCTTTGATTTTTTTTTTTTGAGAGGGGTGGGAAGAATCCTGTATCTCCATTGTGTCTGTAACCATCCTCTTGTGGGAATCTCTGGTCTGCTTGAGATCCTGTGGCTTGATTGATTTCTTAAGTCAGTTTGTTCGAACAGGCAGAAAAATGCTCTGCTTTACCCAAGATTTTGAGATCCCCCTCCCAGGTTAGTTTAATGGGAGGGTGATCTGCTTTGAGAATCACAAAAGAGGGGAATGCAGTGATGAGGCTAGGTTCTGGGTAGAGTTGAGGCCTTTCAACAATCAGTAGCTTTTCCCTGGGGCTATTTTGTGAAAAATTCAGAGCCCAGCCTGGAGCCATTCTCAGGGTTTCTGTTTTCCAATTGATTGTGGAGGCTTCTAGAGGGAAGGGCAGCCTCTGGCTCTGGTTACCTAGTGAGGAAAGCCACTCCTATGGCTGGCGCCTGAGCTGGGTGACTTTTCCCTGGATGGAGCTGAGTCTGGCAGGTCACTTCACCGTTAAGTTCTTGTGATCTGCTAAATGACTCATTTTATTCCAAGGCCTGAGTTGGAGCTAGCAGCTCCGCTGACTTTGTCGGTATCCAAGATGGAGATCACGCCACTCCTCATGAAAATGGAGAACACAGGGCGTATTTGGATGTATATATTTCCACTTGAGAGTCCTTATAATAATATAAAGGAAAAATATTAGTTTCTTTCCGTAAAAGTAAATTCCGGAGAGGCAAGCAGAATAGGATATCAAGTGAAAACTGTAGTGCATTCAAGATTTGATGTGTAATGTAGTTTTCATTGTTCAAGGTTACATTTTTGATACATTGACTTTATACTAGTATAAACAGAACTTACTCCCTACATTATTCTTAATTGTTCATTGCTCACAAATGTAAATCCAATTATTTTTAAACACACATTATACCCTATTACTTCAGTTATTGAACATTATAATTTTAGTGAATTCTTGTAATTTTCTAAATAAAAAATAATATGAGATTTGGGAGCCAGTGGTTGCTGCCTCTAATCCTCGCTACTCAGGAAGCTGATTTCTGAGGATTGCAGTTGGAAGCCAGACTGGACAAAGAAGTATGTAAGACTCTTGAGATTCTTATTTCCAATTAACCGTTAAAAAACCAGAGGTGGAGTTGCAGTTCAAGGGGTAGAACTCTAGCCTTGAGTAAAAAGCTCAGGGACAAAACACAATCGCTGAGTTCTAGGCTTAGGATGAAACAAAAAAAGATAATATTATCTGCAAAAAAGATAATTACACTCCTTCCTATCAACACAGATATGGACATTTCTATTGTCAAATTGATTTTCCTTGCAAATCTAGTTCCTGCAACTTACAAGTGGTGACAGTAGATATGGTAACCTTGTTGCTGATTTTAGGAGAAAAGTATATGTGGTTTCACCATTAAGTAGGATACACACATACACACACACACACACACATACACACACACACACACACACACACACACACACACACACACACACACACACACACACACACACACACACACACACACACACAAAGTAGCCTAAAAGTGAAAAAACAAGAATGATAAATGATTGGTGAGTTGAGATATAACAAGGAATGTAAATTTGGAGGCAAATGAAATTGATAGCTGTGATGGTTAATCTTGAGGATGAACTTCAATGGGATTGATTTGATTAGGTTTAGATGCGCCCAGCTAATAAGTAAAGCATAACTCTGGGTGTGTTTGGGGGGTTTCCATAACAGATTAACTGAAGCAGATATCCCTCCTGCACATGGGTGGCACCATCCGATAGGCTGGCTTTCCATATGGAGTTAATGAGGAGAAAAGAGAATCCTCCCATCGAAGCACTCCCTTTCCCTCTCTTACCCCTCCCCCTGCTCCATGTCCTCCATGTTCTGCTCTGCCATGAATGCCTGAAATCTATGACACTGAACAAAATAACTTCCTAAGATATTTCTGTCAAATATTTTGTCATAGCAAGAAAAAAATACATGGCTAACACACAACCCAATCTTCCACTTGTACTCCTTGTTTTATTGATTGACTGATTGATTTAGCCATGCCTGGAACTGGAACTCATTGGTTGAGCACTGTCCCTTAGCCAAATTTTGCTCAATCAAGGGTAGTGTTCTACCCCTTGAGCAACAATGCCATTTCCAGCTTTTTTTGAGTACTTTATTAGACTTGAGAGTCTCAGAGACTTCTCTGCCCAGGCTGGGTTGAACCACCGTCCACAGATCTTAGCCTCCTAAGTAGCTAGGATTATAGGCTTGAGCTGCTGGTGCCTGGTCACATTCTACCATTTCTTCTTCCTTCTTCTTGATTCTTCCTCCTGTCCCCTCCCAAACTTCCTCCTCCACACCATGCTAAATAAGTATAGGCTTTACTACTGAACTGGACACCCAGCCATAGGCTGCCATCTTTACTCAATGAAATAAGCAGCTGACATCAATGGGTTGCTGAGTATATGCTAGGCACCAACCCACCTTTTTCTTTGTGAACTTGGTAATAAACCTATGAGATAGGTAATCATTATCTTAGTCTTACAGACCAGGCTACTGGAACAAAACCAATGATTTGCCAGGGCCAAAAACTCAAATCTTTAATCCCGGCCCAACAAACCTCTCAATCCAACTTCAGTAGTGAAGATGAGACTCAAACCCAGGCACTCTCTTCATTAGACAAAGCCTGTATGTAATCACACCTGGGGGTGTTTTGGATTCCTTGCTACAGGAATGTGAGGGTAGGGGATAACAAAGGCAACACACTAATGGAGTATTATTTGAGGGTGAGATTTGCCATTGGAAAGACCAGGATAAAAGACCCAGCTCCAGCATTTACTAACGTGTGACATCATAGACAAGTCATTTTAATTTGTTTGCCTCTGTTTCTATATCTGGAAAATGGAGTTAATCAGAATGCCTTCCTTCATAAAGGAGCAGGTTCCCAGCAAGGTGTAATTGGCTCACACCTGAAATCCTAACTACTAAAGAGATTGAGATCAGAGGGTCAAGGTTCATGGCCAGTCTGAGCAGTAAAGTCTGTGATACTTTATTTCCTTGATTTTCTCTCTTCAGTCTGTTTCATGCTTATTAGCTTTCCTTGCCTCCTTCTTTCTAATTTTTCTCCTTTTCTCTCTGTCTTTTTCCTCTTTCTCTCATTCCCTCTTCCCTCCATTTATCTCTCCTTGTTATCTTTTCTTCAAATGCTCTGTCTGGGAACCAGTTTTTCTTACTGATCAATTTTCCTTTGCTGATGTGGCTCTAAGAATTCACTTTTCTCTTAATCATTGTAAAGGAAAATTGTTGGCAATCATATAAACAAATAGAAAGATAGTGTGAAACCAGGGGTCTCAAGGCTAACTAGCACTTGGGCCCTGAGTCTCCACAATCAAGCATATTTGCTTGAATTTACATAGGGCAAGTAACCATGGATACATGCAAAAAAATAAAACGTCTAGCTGGGTACCAGTTGCTCATGCCCATAGTCCTAACTAATCAGGAGACAAAGATATGAGGATTGTAGCTCAAAGCCAGCCTGGTCAGGAAAGTCATTAAGACACTCGTCTCAAATTAATCACCAGAAAATCGAACTGGTGTTATGGCTTAATTGGTAGAACACTAGCCTTGAGCTGAAGACCTTAGGAACAGTGCTGATGCCTAGAGTTCAAGCCCCATGATCTAGAAAACAAATAAAGCATCTATATTAAGATTACAATCAGAACCAAAACACAGTTTGTAAGAGACACTTTTTCCCTTATTGTTTTGAAACAGGATATTGCAACCAGAAAAAGTCTAGACATGATGTACACATTAACATTGCCTTCAAGGTCAACAGCACTGAAATTTCAGCATTTCCAGCATTAAAGAAGGATTGTGGTACTACAGTCTCTTAACCCTCTCAAGAATTGTATGTTTTAACCCTCTGTGGCCACCTTTCAGCATTCTGAGTTGTCAGAGTGGAGTTGCCACTTCATACCATATCTACTTTGAGCTAAACAACAGAAAGATTTTCCTGACTGTGTTGTCTTTTTTTTTTTTTTTGGCCTACCCTCATTTGATGTGATACTGTTTTGCTTTTCTTTTCTCTCCATTTGAAAATTTTCATTCACTGCCAGTATAAGATAAAATTTGGTTTTTAAAGTAAATATTACAGTGTCTAGGGTTTTCATATTTGAAATATAAGTAATGGCAAAACCTGAAAGACATTTGCTCAGTAATAGACATTGATCTCTGAGGAACTTTATTACTTGCTAACATGTGTGGCAATATATCCTTAGGAATCTACTCGGGGAAATCTTCCTTGAATATGAGACACATTTGAACAATTGCCAGTGAAAACATAAAAAATTAAAAGCAAGATGCATATTATAATAATTTGTATCATTTGTACATACAGATGGACAATTATTAATATTATTTGCAGTAACTATTTTCAAGTAAAAACTGTTGTAACCTGTTTTCAAGCAATTAATTTGTTTGCTATTTCAACACAAAAAGAGATAGGTATATAATTATGTTTCTGTAAAATTCGCAGAATCCAAAATTTGATTTTTCCATCTTCCTTTTTTATTGTGAAGATTATGTACAGAGGAGTTACAATTACATGAGCAAGGTAATGAGTATAATTCTTATCAAGCATCGTTGCCTCCATCTTTGTTTCCCCTTCCAATCCCTTCCAATCTCTCTCCCCGATCCTCCCGCCCCCCTCCACAGCACCAAACTTGTAAAGTTCGTCTTTCTATATAACCTCTTATACATCTCATTGTTGCAATAGGTCCAACTTGAACCCTATTTAAACAATTTGTGTTTTCCCTTCCCCTCCATAAAAACATTAAAATAAATCTGAACAAAAAAACATTTGAGTCCTTATCTTGGGGTTCATTTCACCTAACATCAACTTATCTGACCTTTTCTGCTTGTTTCAGACATATACTACATATTGCAAATAAGGGAAATCATGGGACCTATGTTTCTTAAGGCTTGGCTTACTTCACTTAACATAATTTTTTCCAAGCCTTTCCATTTCCTAACAAATGGGGCAATGTCATTCTTTCTGATGGAGGCATAGAATTCCATTGTGTATATATACCACATTTTCTTGATCCATTCATCTACTGAGGGGCATCTGGGTTGGTTCCATATCTTAGCCATGGTAAATGATGCTGCAATAAACATAATTGTGCTGGTAACTTTAGTTTGGTCTTGTTTGTTTTCATTGGGGTAAATGCCCAAAAGTGAGATTGCTGGGTCATAGGGGAGCTCTATGTGGAGTCTTTTGAGGAACCTCCATACTACTTTTCAAGTGGTTGAATAAGTTTACACTCCCACCAACAACGCAGTAGGATTCCCTTCTGTCCACATCCCTTCTGGCATATTTTGTTATTAGAGTTCTTGACTATAGCCATTCTGATTGGGTGAGGTCGTACTTCAATGTTGTTTTGATTTGCATTTCTTTTTTATTTTTTATTATGTATTGTGAAAATACGTGCCGAAGGGTTACAATTACATGGGCAAGGTAATGAGTACATTTTTATTGTGAAAATACTGAACAGTATTTGAATACTGAACAGATAATGAGTACATTTCTTACTAAGCATTGTTGCCTCTTCCTTTGTTTCCCCTTCGTATCTCTTATAATCTCCCCCTCTTCGCTCTCTATTATCCCCATGCCAAAATTGTAAAGTTCGTTTTTTGATATAACGACGTGTACATCTCATTGTTTCAATAAGTCCACCTGTATCCGTATTTAAACGGTTTGTTTTTTTCCCTTCACCTCCACGAATTATACCAATATAAAATACAGTGAAAACAGGGGTTATACCGTGGGGGAGGGACATACATATTATAAATGTGTTAGAAACAATCGCATAAAAGAAAAAAAACATTTGAATACTTATCTTAGGGTTCATTTCACCTAACATCAACTTATCTTACCTTTTCTGCTTGTCCCAGACATATACTAGTTGTTGCAAATAAGGGAAACCAGGGGCCTATGATTTCATTGGACCTGGCTTACTTCACTTAATATAATTTTTTCCAAGTCTTTCCATTTCCTTACAAATGGGGCAATGTCATTCTTTCTGATAGAGGCATAGAATTCCATTGTGTATGTATACCATTCATCTACTGAGGAGCATCTGGTTTGGTTCCATATCTTAGCTAGGTAAATAATGCTACAATAAACATAGTTGTACTGGTAGCTTTAGTATGATCTTGTTTGTGATCATTTGGGTAAATGCCCAAAAGTGGCATTGCTGGGTAATAGAGGAGCTCTATGTGGAGTCTTTTGAGGAACCACCATATGACTTTCCAAAGTGGCAGAACTAGTTTACATTCCCACCAACAATGCAGTAAAGTTCTTTTCTGTCCACATCCCCTTCACTATCTGTTGTTATTAGAGTTCTTGATTATAGCCATTCTAACTGGGGTGAGGTAGTATCTCATTGTAGTTTTAACTTGCATTTCTTTTAGGGTTAGAGAGGTTGAATATTTCTTCAGATGTGGATTAGTCATCCTACTTTCCTCTTCAGAGAATTTCTCTGTAAGTCTTTACCCACTTATTTATTGGAGAGTTGTTTGTTTGAGGATTTGTTTTTTGGGGATTAAATTTATTGAGTTCCAAGTATCTTTTAGATATTAGACCATTGTCCTTTGTATGGCTGGTGATGATTTTCTCCAAATCCGTGGCCTTTCAATTGAAATTGCTAGCTATTTCTTTATCATGCAAAAGCTCTGAAATTTCATGCAATCCCATTTGCCCAACCTTTCTTTGATTTGTTGTGTTTCTGGGTCTCTTTTAAGAAAATTAGGCCCTGTGCCAAAGACAGCTAGGGTTTCTCCTATTCCATCCTGAAATGTTCTCAGAGTGTCTGCTTTGACTCTGAGGTCTTTGATACATTTGGAGTTGATTCTGGTGCAGGGTGATATATAAGGATCTAGCTTCATTTTTCTATAAGTGATTAACAAGTTTTGCTGCCACTATTTAGTGAAGAGGCTGTCTTTTTCCATTCTAATTTTTAGCTCCCATATCGAAGATTAAACGCTATAGGTCTGTTGGTTCATTTCTGGGTTTTCCATTCTGTTCTACTGGTCCTGGGGTCTGTTCTTGTGGCAATACCAAGCTGTTTTGATTACTATGCTTTGTAGTTTGAAATTTGGTATTTATGTTACTCCAACACTGTTATTTCTGTTAAAGATAGTTTTTGCTCTTTGGGACCTTTTATTGTTCCATATGTATTTTTGGATTACCTCTTCTATTTCCTTGAAGAATGGGGGTGGAATATTGATAGGTATCGCATTGAATTTATAGATTGACTAGGGAAGTATTCCTATTTTCACGATGTTAATCCTTCCAGTCAAGGAGCATGAGAAGTTTTTCCACTTTCTTAGTTCTGTTTTGATTTCTTTTTTCAGGTTTTTAAAGTTTTTATCATAGAGGGCCTTCACTTCCTTGGTTAAGTGAATACCTACGTATTTTATTTTTTGTGGTACTATTCCAAATAGAGTTACTTTCCTGATTTCAGCTACAATTTTCTCATTGTTGGCATAGAGAAAAGCCATTGATTTTTCAGGATAATTTTATCCCTGCTACTTTGCCAAACTTTTTTTTTTTTTTTGGGGGGGGGGGAGTCCAGTCGTGGGGCCTGAACTCTGGGCCTGGGCACTGTCCCTCAGCTCTTCAGCTCAAGGCTAGCGCTCTACCACTTAAGCCACAGCGCCATTTCCGGCTTTTTTCTTTTTGCTTATATGGTGCTGAGGAATTGAACCCAGTGCCTCAGGCATGCAAGGCAAGCGCTCTACCACTGAGCCACCTTCTCAGCCCATACTTTGCCAAACTTTTAATTCAGCTTGGTTAATTTTGGATTGGAGTTCATTGGATTCTTTAAATACAAGATCATGACATATTTAGGACTGGCTTGCTTCACTTAATATAATTTTTTCCAAGCCTTTCCATTTCCTAACAAATGGGGCAATGTCATGCTTTCTGATGGAGGCATAGAATTCCATTGTGTGTGTGTGTGTGTGTGTGTGTGTGTGTGTGTGTGTGTGTGTGTGTATACACACTATATTTTCTTGATCCATTCATCTATTGAGGGAAATCTGGGTTGGTTCCATATCTTAGCTATAGTAAATAATGCCGCCATAAACATAGTGAAGTGAAGTAAGCCATGCCCAAAGAAACATAGGTCCCATGGTTTCCCTTATTGGAATATCTACTATATGTCTGAGTCAAGCAGCAAAGGTCAGATAAGGTGATGTTAGGGAAATGAACTATAATATATGTATTCAAATGTTTTTCTTTCTTTCATGCAATTGTTTCTAACACATTTATAAGATTATTTCTTTGTTGCTTTTTATGTCCCTCCCCCACAGTATAACCCCTGCATTCACTGTATTTGATGTCAGTATAATTTGTGGAGGGGAAGGGGAAAACAAATCGTTTAAATAGGGATACAGGTGGACCCATTGCAACAATGAGATGTACAAGTCGTTATGTCGAAAACGAACTTTACAACTTTGGTGCAGGGGGAGGGGGAAGGATTGGGCGAGGGAGCAGGGGGAGGATGGGAAGGGATGGGAAGGGGAAACAAAGGAGGAGGCTACAATGCTTGATAAGAAATGTACTCATTATCTTGCCGATGTAATTGTAAACCTTCGGTACAGTATTTTCACAATAAAAAATAAAATGAAAAATATAAAGATCATGTCATCTGCACAGTGGGAGAGCTTTACTTCATCTTTCCTAATTTGGATCGCTTTTATGTTTCCATCTTGTCCCATTGCTATAGCTAAGCATTCTAATAGTTGATTAAAGAGAAGTGGAGAGAGTGGACATCCTTTTCTCGTTCCTGAGTTAAGAAGAAATGGCTTTAATTTTTCACCATTAAGTATAATGCTGGCTGTAGGTCACTGGCTATAGGAATGTTCCATGGATTCCTAATTTTTTTAGAACTATTATCATAAAGGGAGGTGGGATCTTGGCAAATGCTTTTTCTGCATCTATTGAGATAACCCTGTGGTTCTTTTTTTTTTATTGTGAAAATACTGTACAGAGGGGTTACAATTATATGGGCAAAATAGTGAGTACATTTCTTATCAACCATTGTAGCCTCCTCTTTTTTTTCCCCGTTTCCATCCCTTCCCATCCTCCCTCGGCCCCTCCAACCAATCCTCCACACTGCCCCCTCCACCAAAGTCGTAAAGTTCATTTTCGACATAACGACTTGTATTTCTCACTGTTGCAACCGGTCCACCTCTATCCTTATTTAAACAACTTGTTTTTCCCCTTCCCCTCCACAAATTATACCCACATCAAATATAGTGAAAGCAGGGATTACACTGTGGGGGAGGGACATTCAAAGCATCAAAGAAATAATCTTATAAATGCATTAGAAACAATCTCATGAAAGAAAATAAACATTTGAATACATATCTTAGGGTTCATTTCCCTAACATCACCTTATCTGACCTTTTCTGCTTGACTCAGACATATACTACATATTGCAAATAAGGGAAATCATGGGACCTATGTTTCTTAAGGCTTGGCTTACTTCACTTAACATAATTTTTTCCAAGCCTTTCCATTTCCTAACAAATGGGGCAAAATCATTCTTTCTGATGGAGGCATAGAATTCCATTGTGTATATATACCACAATTTCTTGATCCATTCATCTACCAAGGGGCATCTGGGTTTATTCCATATCTTAGCTATAGTAAATAATACTGCAATGAACATAGTTCTGCTGGTAGCTTTAGTGTGGTCTTGTTTGTAAACATTTGGGTAAATGCCCAAAAGTGGGATTGCTGGGTCATAGGGGAGCTCTATGTGGAGTCTTTTGAGGAACCTCCATACCACTTTCCAAAGTGGTTGAACAAGTTTACACTCCCACCAACAATGCAGTAAGGTTCCCTTCTGTGCACATCCCTTCCAGCATCTGTTGTTATTAGAGTTCTTGATTTCTGCCATTCTAACTGGGGTGAGGTCGTATCTTAATGTTGTTTTGATTTGCATTTCTTTTATGGCTAGGGAGGTTGAGCATTTCTTCATGTGTCTATTGGCCATCCTTCTTTCCTCTTCAGAAAAGTTTCTCTTTAAGTCTTTTTTTTAATTTTAATTTTAATTTTTTGTAAACATACAGTACAAAAGGGTTACAATTACATGGGCAAGGTAATGAGTACATTTCTTATCAAACATTGCAGCCTCCTCCTTTGTTTACCCTTCAAATCCCTTTCCTGCCTCCCCCTGTCCACCCAACCAATCTCTCCCCCCCCACCAAAGTTGTAAAGTTCCTTTTCGACATGACAACTTGTACTTCTCATAGTTGCAACTGGTCCACTTGTATCCTTAAACGACTTGTTTTCCCCCATCTCCTCCACAAATTATACTAACATTAAATATAGTGAAAGCAACAAAGAAATAATCTTATAAATGCGTTAGAAACAAATGCATGAAAGAAAAAAAACATTTAAATACATATCTAAGGGTTCATTTTCCTAACATCACATTATCTGACTTTTTCCGCTTGACTCATACATATACCAGATATTACAAATAAGGGAAATCATGGGACCTATGTTTCTTTGGGCTTGACCTACTTCACTTAATATAATGTATTCCAAGACTTTCCATTTCCTAGCAAATTGGGAAATGTCATTCTTTCTGATGGAGGCATAGAATTCCATTGTGTATATATACCACATTTTCTTGATCCATTCATCTACTGAGGGGCATCTGGTTTGGTTCCATATCTTAGCTATGGTAAATAATGCGGCAATAAACACAGATGTGCTGGTAGCTTTAGTGTGGTCTTGTTTGAAAACATTTGGGTAAATGCCCAAAAGTGGGATTGCTGGGTCATAGGGGAGCTCAATGTGAAGTCTTTTCAAGAACCTCCATACTGTTTTCGAATGTGGTTGAACATATTTACAGTCCCACCAACAATGAAGTAAGGTTCCCTTCTGTCCACATCCCCTCCAGCATCTGTTGTTGTCTATGATGAAAACTGTAAAATCTTGAAAAAGGAAATCAAAACAAAACTTAGAAAAACGCAAAAACCTCCCATGCTCCTGGACTGGAAAGATCAACATCGTGAAAATGGCAATACTTCCCAAGGCTATCTACAAATTCAATGTGATACCTATCAAAATTCCAAACTCATTCTTCAAGGAAATAGAAGAGGCAATCCAAAAATTCATATGGAACAATAAAAGACCCCGAATAGCAAAAACGCTCCTCAACGGAAAGAACACTGCTGGTGGAATATCAATACCAAATTTCAAACTCCACTATAAAGCCATAGTAATCAAAACAGCTTGGTACTGGCATAAGAATAGACCTCAGGACCAATGGAATACAATTGAAAACCCAGAAATGAACCTACAGACCTATAGATAAGTAGTCTTCGATAAGGGAGCTAAAATAATAGAATGGAAGAAAGACAGCCTGTTCAGTAAATGGTGTTGGCAAAATTGGTTAACTACTTGTAGAAAACTAAAGCTAGATCTTTATATATCACCCTGTATCAGAATCAACTCCAAATGGATCAAAGACCTCGGGGTCAAAGCAGACACGCTGAAAAATTACAGGATGGAATAGGAGAAACCCTAGGTTTCCTTGGCTCAGGCCGAAATTTTCTAAATAAAGACCCGGAAACACAACAAATCAAAGAAAGATTGGACAAATGGGATTGCATGAAGTTGCAGAGCTTCTGCATGGCAAAGGACATAGCTAGCAAGATCAATAGAAAGCGCACAGAGAGGGAGATGATCTTCACTAGCCATACAACGGACAAGGGTCTCATATCTAAAATATACTTGGAACTCAAAAAATTAAATCCCCAACACCAAATCATCAAAGAAACAACTGCCTAATAAATAAGTGGGCTAAAGACTTGAAGAGAAACTTCTCTGAAGAAGAAAGAAGGATGACCAATAGACACATGAAGAAATGCTCCACCTCCCTAGCCGTAAAAGAAATGGAAATCAAAACTACATTGATATACCACCTCACCCCAGTTAGAATGGCTATAAACAAGAACTCTTTAAGTCTTTAGACCACTTATTTATTGGGGAGTTGTTTCTTTGAGGATTTCCTCTTGGGGAATTTAATATTATGAGTTCCAAGTACATTTTAGATATGAGACCCTTGTCCGTTTTATGGCTAGTGAAGATCTTCTACGTGGGCTTTCTATTGATCTTCTAGCTATGTCCTTTGCCATGCAGAAGCTCTGCAACTTCAAGAAATCCCATTTGTCCAACCTTTCTTTGATTTGTTGTGTTTCCGAGTCTCTATTAAGAAAATTTCAGCCTGTGCCAACAAGACCCAGGGTTTCTCCTATTCCATCCTGTAATGTTCTCAGAGTGTCTGCTTTGACTCTGAGGTCTTTGATACATTTTGGAGTTGATTCTGGTGCTAGATATAAGTATCTAGCTTTAGTTTTCTACAAATAGTTAACCAATTTTGCCAGAACCATTTACTGAAGAGGCTGTCTTTCTTCCATTCTATTTTTTGAGCTCCATTATCAAAGATTAGATGGCTATATGTCTGTAGGTTCATTTCTGGGTTTTCAATTGTATTCCATTGGTCCTGAGTTCTGTTCTTGTGCCAGTACCAAGCTGGTTTGATTCCTATGGCTTTATAGTAGAGTTTGAAATTTGGTATTGATATTCCTCCATAAGTGTTCTTTCCGTTGAGGAGCGTTTTTGCTATTCGGGGTCTTTTATTGTTCCATATGAATTTTTGGATTGCCTCTTCTATTTCCTTGAAGAATGAGTTTGGAATTTTGATAGGTATCACATTGAATTTGTAGATAGCCTTGGGAAGTATTGCCATTTTCACGATGTTGATCTTTCCAATCCAGGAGCATAGGAGTTTTTGCCATTTTCTAAGTTCAGGTTTGATATCCTTTTTCAAGCTTTTAAAGTTTTCATCATAGAGGTCCTTCACTTCTTTGGTTAAGTTAATTACTAGGTATTTAATTTTTTGTGGGGCTATTACCAATGGAGTTGCTTTCCCAATTTCAGCCCCACTTTTCTCATTGTTGGCATACAGAACAGCCATTGATTTTTGGAGGTTAATTTTACATCCTGCTACTTTGCCAAAGTTTTGAATCAGCTTGAGTAATTTGGGAGTGGAGTCTATGGGACTTTTTATATACAAGATCATGTCATCTGCAAAGAGGGAGAGTTTTATTTCTTCTTTCTCTATTTGGATCCCCTTTATGTTTGCATCTTGTCTTATTGCTGTAGCTAGGCATTCTAATACTAGATTGAAGAGGAGTGGAGAGAGTGGACATCCTTGTCTTATTCCTGAGTTAAGAGGAAATGGCTTTAGTTTTGGTGGCTTCCAATTCTTTGTTGGAGTTTTTTTTAGATCTTGTATAAATTTTTTACTTCCTTACTTTGGTGTTCCGTGTTTATTCTCAAATCACTTAGTTGATTGTTTATGGTTTCCTTGGACTTCGATTCCTTCTGTGTGGCTCCATTCAGCATTCCTTTTGTGGTCTTCCTGAATTTTTTCAGTTGTCTGCTTATGTATTACATGAATTCCTCTATCGATCTTTGTCTATTCTCATCCCGCTCTCGCAATTCCTGTATTACTCTTTGGTTAGCTTCCTCACGTTCAAGCAATTCCTATAATTCTTTTTAACTGTTCTCAGCCTGCTCATGCAATCCTTATCTATCTCTTTGACTGTTTTCAGCCTGCTTACACAATTCATTTATTTCTCTTTGAGTGTTCTCAACCTGCTCATGCAATTCCTGAATCACTCATTGAGTAGCTTCCTCACACTTAAGAGATTCCTGTTTTGATCTTTGGTTTGCATCCTCTCTCTCCCTATCAGGCTCACACTCAGTCTTTGAAGGTTTTCTATCTTTTCATTCACCATCTTTACCAGTATTGTTTGTACAGCTTTTTGGGAACTCTCCTCTGGATTATTCATTATTTGTTCTGTCACCTGATTACCGTGAGTGGGAGTGGAGATACCCGAACTTGCCATTTTTCCGGATTGTTCTGCCCATTTGGTATGAAAGTAACACCAATTTTGTGCTAGAAAACTATTTTAAGGCAAGCATCACCCAGAGTCCTATAGTTGCACAGTCAAAAGGCTTCAGCTACAATATAGTTTAACAGATAAAATCTATTCAACATCAAACAACTATGGATTAATGGGCTAAGAGCAGCACGGAAGAATTTGGCAAACCAGAAATTATTAGGTTTAGGGAGAAATATGGTGAAAATTAGGATTAAATGGATGGGGAAATGTCAAAGGAGAGGGAAATTAACCAAGTCCAAATCTCAAAGAGGGAAATATGCTGGACAAAATGATAGGAGAGAGAAAAAAAAGAGAAGAGAAAAAATGAAAAAACAAAAGATTAATTTGAAAATTGAAACTTGAAGATTATCTAATTTTAAAGGTGAAATTGAGAGAAGAATGAGGATAGGGTGAGAGGAGGAGTGGGATTGAAAGGACACTTGAAAAACTAAAAAATAAAAATTCTTTTTTTATTTTTTTATTGTGAAAATACTGTACAGAGGGGTTACAATTACATGGGCAAGATAATGAGTACATTTCTTATCAAGCATTGTAGCCTCCTCCTTTGTTTCCCATTCCCATCTCTTCCCATCCTCCTCCCACCCCCCCAACCAAACCTTCCACCCACCAAAATTCTAATGTTCCTTTTTCCACATAATGACTTGTACATCTCATTCTTAAAAAATTATATAGGCATAAAGATATAATACTTATACATCTTGTACATCTCATTCTTGTACATCTCATTCTTAAAAAAATTATATAGGCATAAAGATATAATACTGCTACTAAGGAATTTAAGCCTGAGATTATTTGAATTGAGTAATAAATTTCTGTATTAAGTGTGTACAGAATGGTCGATAAGGTGTAATAATTGATGACGGATATATCTGAGGATGAGCAGAGCAGCAATTAAGTCACGCACAAAAGGACAAAAGAGAAGAAAAATGAAGAAAATGAGAAAGAAAAAAAAGGACTGAAAGGTCAGTAGAGAAAAAAACAGCACACATATATATACACCTAAATAAAAATTTTAAGAGGAAAAATAAAAGATTAATAGAAAACAATTTTAAACAATTAAAAATTAAAAAAATAGGCAAAAAATAGTTCTTTGATTTGTTTTTTTATCGGGGGAGGTGAAGGGGAAGATCCTGTTTCTCACTTTTGTCTGTATCAACTCTCTTGGTTGAGTCTCTGGTCTGCTGTGGTGTTTGGTTTTCCCAAGCTTTGATTGGTTTCTTAAGTCAGTTTGTCTGAGCAGGCAGAAAAATGCTCTGCTTTACCCAGGATTTTGTAATCCTCCTCCCAGGCTAGTTCAGTAGGAGGGAGATCTGCTTTGAGTATCACAAAACAGGAAGATGGCTCTCTCCTCTAGTTGGGAGATGCTGTGATTAGGCTTGGTTCTGGGTAGAGTTGAGGCCTTTCAGCAAACAATAGGTTTTCCTTGGGGGGCTAGCTTCTGAGACACTCACAGAGCCCAGCCTGGAGCCATTGTCAGGGTTTAGGTTTATTGAATTTCATTTAATTGTCTAATATGCTGTAGGGAGGGGCAGTCTCTGGCTCTGTTTACACAGTGAAGAAAGCGACTCCTGAGGGGGTGGAGCTTCTATTGCCTGGGCTTGGTTACTTTCCCCTAGGTGGAGCTGATCATGGCAGGTCAGGTCAGGTTCCTGTGACTAGCTAAATGACTCTTTTGTTTTCTTCCAAGGCCTGAGTTGAAGCTAGCTGCTCAGCCGGGCAGCTAGCTAGATTTCCATCAAGATGGAGATCTTGTTTCTTTGAAGATTTGTTTTTGGGGGATTTAGTTTTTTAAGTTCCAGGTATGTTTTACATATGAAACCCTTGTCTGTTGTATTGCTACTGAAGATCTTCTCCCAATCTGTGGGCTTTCTATTGTTCTTTCAAGCTATGTCTATGCCATGCAGAAGCTCTGCAATTTCATGCAATCCCATTTGTCCAACCTTTCTTTGATTTGTTGTGTTTCTGAGTCTCTATTAAGAAAATTTCAGCCTGTGCCAAGGAGACCTAGGGTTTCTCCAATTCCATCCTGTAATGTTTTCAGAGTGTCTGCTTTGACGCCAAAGTCTTTGATCCATTTGGAGTTGATTCTGGTGCAGGGTGATATATAAGGATCTAGCTTTAGTTTTCTACAAGTAGTTAACCAATTTTGTTAGCACAATTTACTGATGAGGCTGTCTTTCTTCTATTCTATTTTTTTAGCTCCCTTATTAAAGATTAGATGGCTATAGGTCTTTAGGTTCATTTCTAGGTTTTCAATTCTATTCCATTGTTCGAATTTGAAATTTGGTATTGATATTCCTCCAGCACTGTTCTTTCTGTTAAGGATTGTTTTTGCTATTAAGGATCTTTTATTATAACATATGAATTTTTGGATTGCTTCTTCTATTTCCTTGAGGAATGCGGTTGGAGTATTGATAGGTATTGCACTGAATTTGTAGATAGCCTTGGGAAGTATTGCCATTTTCACGATGTTGATTTTTCTAATCCAGGAACAAGCATGGGAGTTTTGCCACTTCCTAAGTTCTGTTTTGATTTCCTTTTTCAGGTTTTTAAAGTTTTCATCATAGAGGTCCTTCACTTCTTTGGTTAATTCCTTGGTATTTTATTTTTTTGTTGCTATTCTGAATGTAATTGTTTTCCTGATTTCAGCAACACTTCTCTCATTTTTGGCATACAGAAAAGCAGTGGGCTAAAGACTTAAAGAGAAACTTCTCTGAAGAGGAAAGAAGGATGGCCAGTAGACACATGAAGAAATATTCAACCTCTCTAGCCAAAAAAGAAATGCAAATCAAAACAACATTGAGATACCACCTCACCCGTTAGCATGGCTATAATCAAGAACTCTAATAACAACAGACGCTGAAGGGGATGTGGACAGAAGGGAACCATACTCCATTGTGGGTGGGAGTGTAAACTTGGTCAACCACTTTGGAAAGTAGTATTGAGGTTCCTCAGAAGTCTCCACATAGAGCTCCCTACGACCCAGCAATCCCACTTTTGGGCATTTACCCAGATGATCACAAACAAGACCACAGTAAAGCTACCAGCATGACTGTGTTTATTGCAGCATTATTTACCACAGCTAGGGTATGGAACCAACCTAGATGCACCTCAGTAGATGAATGGATCTAGGAAATGTGGTATATGTCCACAATGGAATTCTATGCCTCCATCAGAAAGAATGATATTACCCCATTTGTTAAGAAATGGAAAGACTTGGAAAAAATTATATTATGTGAAGTAAGCCAGGCCCAAAGTAACATAGGTCCCATGGTTTCCCATATTTGCAATATCTAGTATATGTCTGAGCCAAGCAGAAAAGGTCAGATAAGTTGGTGTTACAGAAATGAACCCCAAGATAACTACTCAAATGTTTTTTTTTTCTTTCATGCAAATGTTTCTAACATATTTATAAGATGATTTCTTTGTTGTTTTGTATGTCCCTCCCCCATAGTATAACCTATGCTTTCACTGTATTTGATGTTGGTATAATTTGTGGAGGGGAAGTGTAAAAACAAATTGTTTAACTATGCATACAGGTGGACCCATTGCAACAATGAGATGTACAAGTTGTTATGTAAAAAAACGAACTTTACAACTTTGGTAGGTGGTAGGGGGAGCATTGGGGGGGAGGGGAAGAGTATGGGAAGGCATGGTAAGGGGAAACAAAAGGTGACAACAATGCTTGATAAGAAATGTACTCATTATCTTCCCCATGTAATTGTAACTCCTCTGTATGGTATTCTCACAAAAAAAAAGAGGGAGATCTTCAGTTGTGGCGTTGGAGGGGTGGCCTTCCTTCTTCTGCTCCCTGAGAAGGACTAAGGATGTCAGGGTTCTACTCACACCCAGAGTCTTGGTTCCTGGGTAGTCTCTGGTCTGCTATCTGCAGGATGAAGATATCTGCTCCTTGTCAGTTCTTGCTGGTATTGTGTAGAATCCACTTGCTCGCTCTATCTGGCACCTTTGTCCGGGACTTTCTGTATTGTAAGTATGACGAGTATGGTTGCCGCCACTGCTGCTTCACCCGTGACTGCTGGCAAGTGCTCAGATCTGTCTCCTTGCCTGCATTTTCCCTCTCTAGCCAAACTCTCTGTACTATGGTGGCACACTTGGTGTAATTCTTTGGCCTAGGATTGTTTACAGGAACACTAAAACTGCTTTCTATGTGAGAGCTTGTTTAGCCTCCAGCTTCTCGTCCATCTTCACGGAACCAACCAGGTTTAATTTTTGGGGGGGGTCCAGTCATGGGGCCTGAACTCTAGGCCTGGGCACTGTCCATCAGCTCTTCAGCTCAAGGCTAGTGCTCTACAACTTGAGCCACATTGCAACTTCTGGTTTTTTTCTTTTTGCTTATGTGGTGCTGAGGATTCGAACCCAGGGCCTCAGGAATGCAAGACAAGCGCTGTACCACTGAGCCACCTTCCCAGCCCCTTAATTTTTATATTATAGATTTTTTCCATAATTTAGGATTTGTGATTATTGTGTCAGGTGATTTTTGTTTTTCTGTTTGTGTTACTTTGCAATAGTGATGTCAGGCTTGTATGAAGAAAAAGAATATGAAATGTATGTTACTACATTGAAAGAAAGAGAACAGACATTTTAACCTATTTGCTACAAGTAAATTAATATTAAGCAAAGGTAATTAATATACTTACTTATTTACTCTTCAGAAGATGAGTAGAGTACTCTGGATATCTTGGAGTAAAAGACTTTAGATTCATTTCAACTGATGCCTTACATTGAACTTACTTGCTAAACTTTCTTCTTCAGAAAGGAAAAAGCTCCATTTCTTTCATATTTGTATTATACAATCATAATAGCTGCATGATAAATTCTTTACCTCTACTTGTTTGAATTCTATTCTTCATCCATTAGGTATCTAGGGCTTTGAATGACCAATTCCTTAATATACCTATATTGCTCATATTGTGATGTAAATCTCTGTAATATTAATATGAATTTATCTCTGATTCTCATCATGAGCTACATTCTCATGAAATTTATGTAGTACCAAACTAGAAACTGATAATTTTACTCTTTCCTATGTGTTAATAAATAAATCCATTCTCTTTAGAAATATGTTTCCATCTTTTATGTTGCTCAAGTAAACATCATGTATTTTTAGTGCTTTTCCTGAAATAAATATAAAGTTTGGAACAGGAAGAAAAACTCTCCCATTATCAATTTGAAGTAAATCCTTGGCGACTATTTTATACAAATAAATTTTAAAAAGCCGAGTGTAAGTTGCTCACGCCTGTAATCTTAGGTACTCAATAGGCTGAGATCAAAGCCATCCTGGGTAGGAGAGTCTGTGAGACGCTTATCTCCAATAAACCACTAGAAAGCCAGAAATGGTGCTGTGACTCAAGCAGTAGTGAGTTCTCATTGAGCTGAAGAGCTGAGGAATAGCGCCCAAGCCCATAGTTCAAGCCCCAAGACCAACAAAATAAATAAATGAATGAATAAAAACTGCAATGCACATGTTTATAAATGAATAATCTAATGGATAAGTCAATTAGACACAAAAACTACCACATCAAGTCTCAATTTACTTAAAGGCACCAAAATATCAGTGTGCATGAACATCACTCAATTTTAGAAAATGACTAGTAAAAACAAAGTTTATATTATATTTGAAATATAAAAAGTGGAATTTAAACCCAGATTTGCTGTGAATATCCTATTTCCAGGAATACATTTATTCAGCAAACAGAGAAGCAAAAAATAAGGGTTTGTCATATAGGATGAAAGATATAGAAGCAGACTCTTTCCTTAAGATGATAAATTACATGCAAAAGTGTGATTTATCCATTTATCTACTGAGGGGCACCTAGGATGGTTCCATATCTTAGATATGGTAAATAATGGTGCAATAAACATAGCTGTGCTGGTAGCTTTAGTATGGTCTTGGATGTGATCATTTGGGTAAATGCCCAAAAGTGGGATTGCTGGGTCATAGGGGAGCTCTATGTGGAGTTTTTGGAGGAACCTCCATACTGCTTTCCAAAGTGGTTGAACAAGTTTACACTCCCACCAACAATGCAGTAGGGTTTCTTTTTGTCCAAATCCCCTCCAGCATCTATTGTTTTTAGAGTACTTGATTATAGCCATTGTGATTGGGGTTAGGTGGATTGTCAATGTTGTTTTGATTTTCATTTCTTTTATGGCTAGGGATGTTGAGCATTTCTAAATGTGTCTATTGGCCATCCTACATTTCTCTTCAGACAAGTTTCTCTGTAAGTCTTTTTTTATTCTTTTTATTTTTTTATTGTGAAAATACCGTACAGAGGGGTTACAAGTACATGGGCAAGGTAATGAGTACATTTCTTGTCAGGCATTATTGCCTCCTCCTTTGTTTCCAGTTATACAATGGAATTCTATGCCTCCATCAGAAAGAATGCAGTGCCCCATTTGTTAGTACATGGAAAGACTTGGAATAAATTATATTAAGTGAAGTAAGCCAGGCCCAAAGAAACATACGTCCCATGGTTTCCCTTAATTGCAATAACTAGTATATGTCTGAGACAAGCAGAAATGGTCAGTTAAGTTGATGTTAGGTGAAATGAACCCCAAGATAAGGACGCAAATGATTTTTATTTCTTGCTAGTTTTTCTAACATTTTTTATAAGATGATTTATTTGTTGCTTTGTATGTACCTCCCCCATGTTATAAGCCCTGATATCTCTGTATTTGATGTTGATATAATTTGTGAAGGGAAAAAACAAATTGTTTAAATAGGGTTACAGGTGGACCTATTACAACAATGAGATGTACAACATGTTATTTTGAAAAACGAACTTTATGACTTTGGTGGGGTGGGGGGTGAGAGGTCGAGGACTGGTGGTAGGGGGGGTGTGGAGGTGTGGGAGTGTGGCGGTGGAGAGGGGAAGGGATGGTATGGGGAAACAAAGGAGGAGGCATCAATGCTTGATAAGAAACGTACTCACTATCTTGCCCATGTAATTGTAACCCCTCTGTATGATATTTTCACAATAATAAAATAAATAAATAAATCAATCAAAGATGGGAGAAAGAGAAAATTATAGTTTCCAAATGAGCCATTGGTTATTGGTTTATGTGTGTATTATTAGCTAATTAGAAAGTTGACATATGAGGATCACAACTCAAAGCCAGCCTGCGTAGGAAAGTGATTGAGCCGGGTGCTGGTGGCTCATGCCTGTAATCCTAGCTACTCTGGAGGCTGAGATCTGAGGATAGTGGTTCAAAGCCAGCCCGGGCAGGAGAGACCGCGAGACTCCTATCTCCAATAAATCACCAGAAAACCGGAAGTGGCGCTGTAGCTCAAGTGGTAGAGCGCTTGCCTTGAGCTGAAGAGCTGAGGGACAGCGCCCAGGCCCAGAGTTCAAGCCCCATGACCGACAAAAAAAAAAAACGTGATTGAAATTCTTATCTCCAACTACCCAGCAAAAGCTGGAAATCTATTTTCATGATGTCTATTGCTACTAAAATAACAAGGTGGATTTTATTTTTTTGGTTTCTAGATCCAATAAATTTTAGTAATTTGGAATAGTAGGATAAATTCATGGAATTTGACTTGAAGGACAAGTTTGAGGATACTGTATTCAGGGTATTGTGAATTGGCATGAAGCAGCCAATAACATATTATGAATACACATAACCCCCATAACCTTCAGCTAAATAGGCCATAGCCAAGAGAGGAGGTGGGGCACATCCCATCCTCAGCCTTCTTTCTCTGGCACCTGCTTAGCCGATGTCCAGCTCAAACTGGTGGAAGGGAGGCCTGACAGATGGTATGGGAGTCTGGGAGAGGGGGTGGGACCAAATCATCTCAAAACAGAGCTGTCCTGGAATGGCTGCCACAAGGGTCAGAGGTAAAAATGGAAAAACAAAGAATGAAGGACAGGGGTCTCACTTACCTCGTGGGGTCCTCTGAGGATTGCTCTCACAGCTGGGTGCACACTGAGCAGGAAGCTCATATAGTATAGCTGAAGATCCCTCAGGCTTCCCAAGTGGCTGTGACAGGCATAAAACCTGTTGAGAGAGGGAGGCAAGGACTGCATCTCCAGTCCCATGAATGCCAGTGGAAATGGAGAAAACAAGGAAACCTGGAGCTCTACAAGCCATTGCTGGGAGGGGAGGTGGAGCACAGTCCATTCTTCATCCATTAGGTATCTAAGGCTTTAATGATCTATTCCTTAAAATACCTATGTTGCTTATATTGTGATATACATTTCAGTAATATTAATATGAATTTATCCTGAGTCTGTGGCCTTCACAACTGGGTTCAGACCAGTCTGGTACCACTTCTGTGTGTTGTGAGTTGACACACACACACATATACCCTCACCCGATCATGTTCTCACAGGAGGGGTTGAGCCAGGAGGTGGACAGGGAGGGGAAGAGTGGGCGGGACAATAGGGTCTGAAGTGAGTGGGGATAAGGGTGGGCAGGGAGAGGGGAAAAGCTGGGATGAATTAGGCCCCATTTACCTTGATCCAGGGCTGTCCAGTGATGGCTCCTGCGGATGGGCCCACACTGATCATTAAAGTGGTGGTACCGTATGGTGTTGTTGAAAAGGCAGCAACATTCACTCCAGTACCAGCAGATGCAGTGGAACTGAGCAACTAAGCATGCTACAAGGTGGAATTGTGGACAGGGAAAACACTGATTCCCTGATTTCCTTCTCCAATGACTGTCCTACCTCGGTTCAGTCCAATTACATCGCTTACCTATGTGCATGCCACACACATCCCTTCACTCAGGAGGGGCAGGGATGGGGGACAGGTGGGAATGGGTGTCAGGGGAAGCAAGGGATGGGGGATGGTGTGAGGAAAGTAAAGGATAGGGGAGCCCCTAGGGTGAGGAAGCATGGTTTGGGGTGGGCAGGGGAAACAATTGGTTGGGTGAAGGGGAAGCATGGGGTGAGGAAGGGGGTGGTAGGGGGTAGTGAGGAAGAGGGCATGGGTGGAGAACCTAGCAATAGAAAGGAAGAGAAGAAGAAGGGTTCAGCCAACTTAACATTTAAGAACCATGTCCCAGGGATGGCTCTTGCTGGGGGGCAGAGGAGAGAATGGAGTAAAGGGCAATGGAGGGGGGTGAGAGTTGAAAACTCATTTACATTGAATCTGGGTCTTTGGTGATGGCTCCAGCAGTTGACTCCACACGGACCTTTTAATTGGAAGTTGGCTGGCTGGTGAAGCCTAAGAGGCTCTGGAGGACCACGTCCCTGAACAGATGCAGAGGTGGGAAAGGTGGTAGCTTCCTCAGCTCCAATCCCTCCATCAGTTGCTTCATAGAAACCGTGACTACTGAGACCATGACCATGAGGGGATGGGGTGAACTCTAAGCTCCTATCTTCCATCAATGGAGGAGCTACATCCCCTCACCCATGATACTTCTTACACTGAGAGGGGCAGGGCCGGGTTTAGGGTGAGGTTCAGAACAACAGGTGTGGGGAAGAGGAGATTGGTGGGAGTGAGGCCCCATTACCATGGAACTGGGTTTTCTAGGGTTGTCTCTGGCAGCTGGGTCCACACATCCCTAACCCAACGAAAGTTTGTGGGACACTGGAGGGCCAGAGAATGGAGTATGGGTGGCCAGTGTGATGAAGAGCATAGGATGGGGGTGGGCCTGGTGGTGGTGGAAGGGGGAACCTGGCAGGGGATATTGGGGCCCAGCAAGAGTGTATGGGCAAACTTCAGTTGAAACTGAGCTTAGATGGGAGGCTCCCACAGGGGAGCAGAGAAGAAAATAGAAAAGAGAGTGGGTTAGGAGAGGGGGCTCTGTAACATCAAATCACTGTCCTCATGGGATATTTTCTGTGGCTGGGCTCACACTCAGTAGAAGGATGGAGATCCAGGTAGTGAAGCTGAAGATCCCTCAGGAAGATGAAGCACTGGTTGAGGAGATTGAGACAAGGTCTGCATCTCCATCCCTGCAACTGCCAGTGAACTCAGGTAAAACAGAGAGCCCTGGGGCTGTCCAGGCCTTAGCCAGGCAGGTAGGAGGGGCCGACTCTGACCTGGGCCTTCCTTCTCTGTGGCAGCTATAGCTCATGTTCAGAATATTCTGGCAACTAGCATTGTGTAGTAAGTTCTGGGCAAGTACACATTCCCCATCCCACGCAAGTGTTTCACGGGAGGGTCTGGGCCAGGCAGTGAGGAGAAAGGAGTGGGGTCAGAAGGGGTGGGGCTGGAAGGGGTGGGGCCAGAAAGGTGGGGGTGGAGGTAAAAGTTTGGCTGTGAGATGATTGGGTTAGGAGAATGGATGTAGCTATGAGGGGGTATCTGGCCTCAAGAAGCAGTCCAGTCCAAAAAGTGGGAGTAGAGGACATAGCATGGTGGTGGGCTTAGGAAAGATGGGGTGACCATGGGCCAGCATGTGGGGGCGGGAAGTGGGCTGATGAGGGGGAAGTATGGGACAAGGAGCCTAGCAGAGGGGATCAAGTAGAGGGGTTGGGCACACTTAACTGGAAACAGGGCTGTCAAGTATGTCTCTCTCCATGTACTATAATCAACTGTGCTCTGTCGGGGTTAAGCCTAGCAGGTTAGAGTTCCCATGCCCCACAATTTAGACTAGAAGAAAGGAACTCTACATATTCACCTGGCAGGGGCATAATTCTCTGGCACCTGGGAAGAGGTTTATTGTGAAGACAGGAGGTTAGAATGGGCCACATCTGGGGTTACAGAGTCATATCACCTTTACCCATGAGGCATAGTTAATATATAAATGCGCTCAAACACTAGGTCCTTGTTTTTTCCGCTTCCTTTTCTTTACTTCTTTCTTCTTCTAGTGCTGGGGCTTGAACACAGCTTCTAGGTGCTACAAAAATTCCCTGCCCAAAGGCTTATTGTTCTTCACCTCCTAGTCCTCCATCTTCTTGGTCCCTGTCAGTCCAGGTACCATGGCCAGATGGCCCCTTTCAAGGTAAGTATGTTCCCAACAGCCTTCTCTCTGAAGGAACCAAAAGGAGGATTAAGGGTTTTGTGCTTTTGTGTGTACATTCACATGAATATTTCCTTCAATCAGTGGGACACTTCTAAGTACTCATCCTCTTATTGATCTTCAGCTATAAATCATTTGAAAATGGAGGCACGGGAGCAGGAAGGGAAAAAAATCAAAACAACAAAACAAAAAACATATCCCACAATCACTGGATGACTGAATGAAGGCAAGTAAATTTCAACCTAACAATATTTTACCAAATCTGTTACGTTTGAATGGTGAGAGCTCCATAGAGGGAGATGCCAAAGCAGCCAGGCAGTGTCCATTTCGATATGTACAAGGATGCTGTTATTAATATTTAATCATTTATATTTGCTCATTCATCCAGGAAGGGGAGATCAGTTACTATGGTTCTTTGATTGTGTTAAATCCAGTTACCATGTTATAAAAATAGCAAGCTTCCATAACAAAAAATAAGGTTCTTCTACCCAGCACCAGTTATCTTTAGTTCACTTCCAAGCCATACACATTATAACCATATCCAGAGAATACACGGAAAGGAGGTAAAGAATCAGCATTCTGGTGTATTAGCTGGGACCAATACTTTGCTCAAGTTGAACTGTTTATGCTCTGTGGTATTACTTTCTTCCTATTTTTGGATATATCCATCCATACATTCTGACTGAAGGTATATGTCTATCAATTGAGATATTAGCTTGCAAAGGTTCATTTTAACATACAGCAGCTGTATGTCAATGGAATTGCTCCTTTGTCCCATGTACATCTCTCCAAGTTCTACACAAGATAATGCCTCTGACGATTTTACCTATGTTGTTGCTGGCATTACCAGTCTTCCTTCTCCCAATTCTCCCTCCTGCCTCCCTCAATACCCTGCAGCAAACCACAACCTTTATGGTTTTGTTTCTTCAGTGTTGATTGCCTGAGGTTTTATTGGTCCAGTTCTAACACACTTGGTAGCTATGGCAGGTGAAGGGGGTGGCCTTTCTTCTTCTAACTTTCCTGACACATACCAGGAGAAGCTGT
Organism: Dipodomys spectabilis; assembly: GCF_019054845.1. Classification (NCBI taxonomy): domain Eukaryota; kingdom Metazoa; phylum Chordata; class Mammalia; order Rodentia; family Heteromyidae; genus Dipodomys; species Dipodomys spectabilis. The sequence goes on along the minus strand of NW_024871174.1, from coordinate 2,592 downwards.
CTGTAGTTTTACTTGAATTACTTCCCACTTTTTGGGCTTTGCCACCTATCTGATATTGTCTCTTCTTTTGTGTTATTGATGATTGAACTCAGGATGTTTAATTAGCTAGGCAAGTACTCTCACTGAAGTATAACCCAGCCCCAGAACGTCTTTTTAAATTCTCCCTACATCTGAATGTAGGATGGAAAGAAAAGTTTATTCCAGCATATTGGAATGTTTCAGATTTTTAGGTTTTGATTAATCTAGCTATATATAGTCATGGTCTAGAAACAAATATATTGGTAGAACTTGATAAGACAGGCTTTTCCTCACTATACAGCTGTTGCAGGGAAGGGATTTTCCTACAGCATAACCTTGGAAACTTAGTGGTGAGGGCTTCAACGTCAATTCATCAGGGACATGAGTTCAACCCAAGTGAGTTGCTGTGATCTGAAGCCTCCCTTCAGGTTCCTGCTATTCCATCTTGCATACTACATTCCAAACTAGTAATAACCACCATGCTCAGTCTGACTGCTTTGATTTGTTGAAAGGTTGTGAGTGAATGTATGTCATCTTAGACGACTTAATCATTGAGTCATGTGAAGAACTTCACCAAAAAAGAGATCACTCTTCAGTTGCAGTGATGATTTAAGACAAATTTTCATAACAATCACAAAGCCTCCTTTTTTTAGGCCAAACACTTTAACTTGCACCAAAATGATGTTATGGAAAAAATGATCTAATAATCGGGTTTCTAAATCCAAACACAAAGTACTTTTGCTTAAGGAAGAATTAACTGTGCCAGCCAATATATTCCCAGAATTATTATCTGTGTTTTGACCATATTAAAAAAATTTTGTGTTTGTTTTTGTTTTTATGGTCTTGGGGCTTGACCTCTGGACGTAGGCACTGTCCCTCAGCTATTCAGCTTAAGGCTGGTGCTCTACAACTTGAGCCACAGTGCCACTTCTGGTTTTCAGGTGGTTAATTGCAGATAAGAGTCTCATGGACTTTACTGCATGGGCTGGTTTTGAACCACAATCTGTTCTCTCAGCCTCATGAGTAGCTAGGATTATAGGCGTGACCCACTGTTGCTTGGCAACTATGTACAATTTCTAACCATGATTGAAAATGTTGGGAAAACTACAGAATACTTGTAAACAGCAGTAGTTACATGGATATAAATATATGTAATGTACCAAATATTTTTGCATAATTGAAGTCCTTGGGGATCAAATACATAAGAAAACTCATTTGGATCTCTTATTGAACATAGTTTATTAATTTTTCTATTCAGAATTATATATATATATGACACTACAAAACTATAGAAATAATGCTTTAGTATTTATGGGCACAATCCTAAATAAATAGAGAGAGAGAGAGAGAGAGAGAGAGAGAGAGAGAGAGAGAGAGAGAGAGAGAGAGAGAGAGAGAGAGAAACACAAAATCCCGAACATTAAACTTACAGGTTGGAATTCTGTAATTCCAAATTACATATTGTACTGAAAGGGAAATTACAATGAAATTGAAAATTAGACCATTCAGCAAGGATTCGAAAAAATAGTTCTTATGCATTCCTTGTTTGTTATCTTGATGTGTTTTTGACTATTGGGTCATCTGGTTTTCATTAAGATGTAAACAACACTATCTTGTTCTTAAAATCCAAGGGAAAATTACAAGTGTGCAATTGAAAGAGGTATATGTATATTTGGATCAACCTTTATTTGCTTAGTTTTCAAACATTATGTCATGTTCCCAAATAAAAATGGATTTTGCAAATATAAAAATTTGTGTTGATATATTTCTTTTTTTTTAATGTATTTCTTATGACCACATAAGACGTGTTAAGACCCCAAGATAGCGACAAAGGTTGTTTTATTCCCTTGCTATTTTTTCTAACGTATTTATAATGTACCATGTGATTTTTTGTTTCTTTGTATGCTCCTCCCCTACAGTATTACCCATATTTTCACTGTATTTGATGCCAGTGCCCTGGGAGGGGAGGAAAAAAACAAAATGCTTAAATAGTGATTCAGGTTGATCCATTGTAATAATGAGATGTACAAGACACTATGTAGAAAAACGAACTTTACAATTTAGGTGGGGGAGGGAGGAGGAGTGTAGTTGTAGAGGTTGAAGGGAAGGGATGGTAGGGGTAAAACAAAGAAGGAAGCAACAACGCTTGATAGGAAATGTACTCATTTCCTTGCTCATGTAACTGTAACACCTATATACAGTATTTTTACAGTAAAAACGTATTAAAATGTATTTCTTAAAATAAAATATTTTTAGATTCTTATGCATATTTCCAATTAGGCAGTTCAGATGATGTATATATGAATTGCTGTTAGTTAGAATTTTGTGTATATGTGTGGTGGTCACTGGGTTTGAAGTTAGGTCCTGGGTGGTGTCCTCTGTCCCCACCCCCGATTTTTGCTTATTCAAGGTTAGCACCTTCCCACTTGAGTCACATCTTCCAGCTTTTTGGTTTTCAGTTAGAGATAAGAGTTTCTTTCCTGCTTGAGCTGGTTTTAAACCATGGTCCTCAGATCTCATCCGCTTGAGTAAGTTAGCACTTAAATTTATTGTTTTCCTTTTAGTAATATCTAT